>NW_027140965.1:0-61423 GCF_036365525.1 Heterodontus francisci
TGACGGGGAGTGGGGAATGTGAGAGGGGACCGAGAGTGGGGACGGAGAGTGGGAATGGTGAGTGGGGACGGAGAGTGGGGACGGGGAGTGGGGACGGGGAGTGGGGACGGGGAGCGGGGACCGGGAGCGGGGACCGGGCGCGGGGACGGGGAGAGGGGACGGGGAGAGGGGACGGGGAGTGGGGACGGGGAGCGGGGACGGTGAGCGGGGACGGTGAGCGGGGACGGTGAGCGGGGACGGTGAGCGGGGACGGGGTGTGTAATGGGGCGCGGGGACGGGGAGCGTGGACGGGGAGAGGGGACGGGGAGCGGGGACGGGGAGCGGGGACGGGGAGCGGGGACGGGGAGCGGGGACGGGGAGCGGGACGGGGAGCGGGACGGGGAGCGGGGACGGTGAGCGGGGACGGTGAGTGGGGACGGGGTGTGGTGACGGGGAGTGGGGACGGGGAGTGGGGACGGGGAGTGGGGACGGGGAGTGGGGACCATGAGAGGGGACGGAGTGTGGGGACGGTGAGTGGCGACGGTGAGTGGCGACGGTGAGTGGCGACGGTGAGTGGGGACGGTGAGTGGGGACGGTGAGTGGGGACGGTGAGTGGGGACGGTGAGTGGGGACGGTGAGTGGGGACGAGCAGTGCGGACTGGGAGTGGCTACATTGAGTGGGGACGGGGAGTGAGGACGGGGAGTGAGGACGGGGAGTGGGACGGGGAGTGGGGACGGGGAGTGGGGAAGGGGAGTGGGGACGGGGAGTGGGGACGGGGAGTGGGGACGGGGAGTGGGGACGGGGAGTGGGGACGGGGAGTGGGGACGGGGAGTGGGGACGGGGACGGGGACGGGGAACGGGGAGCGGGGACGGGGAGCGGGGACGGGGAGTGGTGACGGGGAGCGGGGACGGTGAGAGGGGACGGGGAGAGGGGACGGGGAGAGGGGACGGGGAGAGGGGACGGGGAGAGGGGACGGTGAGAGCGGACGGTGAGAGGGGGACGGTGAGAGGGACGGTGAGAGGGGACGGTGAGAGGGGACGGGAGTGGGGACGGGGAGTGGGGACGGGGAGTGGGGACGGGGAGAGGGGACGGGTGTGGGGACGGGGTGTGGGGACGGGGAGTGGGGACGGGGAGTGGGGACGGGGAGAGGGGACGGGGAGTGGGGACGGGGAGAGGGGACGGGGAGAGGGGACGGGGAGAGGGGACGGGGAGAGGGGACGGGGAGTGGGGACGGGGAGTGGGGACGGGGAGAGGGGACGGGGAGAGGGGATGGGGAGCGGGGACGGTGAGCGGGGACGGTGAGCGGGGACGGTGAACGGGGACGGGGAGTGGTGACGGGAGTGGGTACCATGAGAGGGGACGGTGAGTGGGACGGTGAGTGGGGACGGTGAGTGGGGACGGACGGTGAGTAGCTACGGGGAGTGGGGACGGGGAGTGGGGATGGGGAGTGGGGACGGTAAGAGGGGATCGAGAGTGGGGTCGGAGAGTGGGGTCGGAGAGTGGGGTCCGGAGAGTGGGGACGGTGAGTGGTTCCAGTGAGTGGGGACGGTGAGTGGTTCCAGTGAGTGGGACGGAGAGTGGGACGGGGAGTGGGGACGGGGAGTGGGGACGGGGAGTGGGGACGGGAGAGGGGACGGGGAGCGGGGACGGTGAGCGGGGACGGTGAGCGGGGACGGTGAATGGGGACGGGGAGTGGTGACGGGGAGTGGTGACGGGGAGTGGGACGGGGAGTGGGGACCATGAGAGGGGACGGAGTGTGGCGACGGTGAGTGGGGACGGTGAGTGGGGACGGTGAGTGGGGACGGACGGTGAGTAGCTACGGGGAGTGGGGACGGGGAGTGGGGATGGGGAGTGGGGACGGTAAGAGGGGATCGAGAGTGGGGTCGGAGAGTGGGGACGGTGAGTGGTTCCAGTGAGTGGGGACGGAGAGTGGGACGGAGAGTGGGGACGGAGAGTGGGGACGGGGAGTGGGACGGGGAGTGGGGACGGGGAGTGGGGACGGGGAGTGGGGACGGGGAGTGGGGACGGGGAGTGGGGACGGGGAGTGGGGACGGGGAGTGGGACGGGGAGTGGGGACGGTGAGTGGGGACGGAGAGTGGGGACGGAGAGTGGGGACGGGGAGTGGGGACGGGGAGTGGGGACGGGGAGCGGGGACGGGAGCGGGGGACCGGGAGCGGGGACCGGGCGCGGGGACGGGGAGTGGGGACCATGAGAGGGGACGGAGTGTGGGGACGGTGAGTGGCGACGGTGAGTGGCGACGGTGAGTGGCGACGGTGAGTGGGGACGGTGAGTGGGGACGGTGAGTGTGGACGGTGAGTGGGGACGGTGAGTGGGGACGAGCAGTGGGGACGAGCAGTGGGGACGAGCAGTGGGGACCGGGAGTGGCTACATTGAGTGGCTACATTGAGTGGTGACGGGGAGTGAGGACCGGAAGTGGGGACGGGGAGTGGGGACGGGGAGTGGGGACGGGGAGTGGGGACGGGGAGTGGGGACGGGGAGTGGGGACGGGGAGTGGGGACGGGAGTGGGGACGGGGAGTGGGGACGGGGGACAGGGGACGGGGAACGGGGAGCGGGGACTGGGAGCGGGGACGGGGAGCGGGGACGGGGAGCGGTGACGGGGAGCGGTGACGGGGAGCGGTGACGGTGAGAGGGGACGGGGAGAGGGGACGGGGAGAGGGGACGGGGAGAGGGGACGGTGAGAAGGGACGGTGAGAGGGGACGGGGAGAGGGACGGGGAGAGGGGACGGGGAGTGGGGACGGGGAGAGGGGACGGGGAGTGGGGACGGGGAGTGGGGGACGGGGAGTGGGGACGGGGAGAGGGGACGGGGAGAGGGGACGGGGAGTGGGACGGGGAGTGGGGACGGGGAGTGGGGACGGGGAGTGGGGGACGGGGAGTGGGGACGGGGAGTGGGGACGGGGAGAGGGGACGGGGAGCGAGGACGGTGAGCGGGGACGGTGAGCGGTGACGGGGAGCGGGACGGGGAGTGGGGACCATGAGAGGGGACGGAGTGTGGCGACGGTGAGTGGCGCCGGTGAGTGGGGACGGTGAGTGGGGACGGTGAGTGGGGACGGACGGTGAGTAGCTACGGGGAGTGGGACGGGGAGTGGGGATGGGGAGTGGGGACGGTAAGAGGGGATCGAGAGTGGGGTCGGAGAGTGGGGACGGTGAGTGGTTCCAGTGAGTGGGGACGGAGAGTGGGGACGGAGAGTGGGGACGGGGAGTGGGGACGGGGAGTGGGGACGGGGAGTGGGGACGGAGAGTGGGGACGGGGAGTGGGGACGGGGAGTGGGGACGGGGAGTGGGGACGGGGAGTGGGGACGGGGAGTGGGGACGGGGAGTGGGGACGGGAGTGGGGAGGGGAGTGGGGACGGGGAGTGGGGACGGGGAGAGGGGACGGTGAGAAGGGACGGTGAGAAGGGACGGGGAGAGGGGACGGGGAGTGGGACGGGGAGTGGGGACGGGGAGAGGGGACGGGGAGAGGGGACGGGGTGTGGGGACGGGGTGTGGGACGGGGTGTGGGGACGGGGAGTGGGGACGGGGAGTGGGGAAGGGGAGTGGGGACGGGGAGTGGGGACGGGGAGTGGGGACGGGGATAGGGGACGGGGAGTGGGGACGGGGAGAGGGAAGGGGAGAGGGGAAGGGGAGAGGGGACGGGGAGTGGGGACGGGGAGTGGGGACGGGGAGTGGGGACGGGGAGTGGGGACGGGGAGTGGGGACGGGAGAGGGGACGGGGACAGGGGACGGGGAGCGGGGACGGTGAGCGGGGACGGTGAGCGGGGACGGTGAATGGGGACGGGGAGTGGTGACGGGGAGTGGGGACCATGAGAGGGGACGGAGTGTGGGGACGGTGAGTGGCGACGGTGAGTGGCGACGGTGAGTTGGGACGGTGAGTGGGGACGGACGGTGAGTAGCTACGGGGAGTGGGGACGGGGAGTGGGGACGGGGAGTGGGGATGGGGAGTGGGGACGGTAAGAGGGGATCGAGAGTGGGGTCGGAGAGTGGGGACGGTGAGTGGTTCCAGTGAGTGGGGACGGGGAGTGGGGACGGGGAGTGGGGACGGGGAGTGGGGACGGGGAGTGGGGACGAAGTGGGGACGGGAGTGGGGACGGGAGAGGGGACGGTGAGAAGGGACGGTGAGAAGGGACGGTGAGAGGGGACGGGGAGTGGGACGGGGAGAGGGGACGGGGTGTGGGGACGGGGAGTGGGGACGGGAAGTGGGGACGGGGAGTGGGGACAGGGAGTGGGGACGGGGAGAGCGGACGGGGAGTGGGGACGGGGAGAGGGGACGGGGAGTGGGGACGGGGAGTGGGGACGGGGAGTGGGGACGGGGAGAGGGGAAGGGGAGAGGGCAAGGGGAGAGGGGACGGGGAGTGGGGACGGGGAGTGGGGACGGGGAGTGGGGACGGGGGACGGGGACGGGGAACGGGGAGCGGGGACTGGGAGCGGGGACGGGGAGCGGGGACGGGGAGCGGTGACGGGGAGCGGTGACGGGGAGCGGTGACGGTGAGAGGGGACGGGGAGAGGGGACGGGGAGAGGGACGGGGAGAGGGGACGGTGAGAAGGGACGGTGAGAGGGGACGGGGAGAGGGGACGGGGAGAGGGGACGGGGAGTGGGGACGGGGAGAGGGGACGGGGAGTGGGGACGGGGAGTGGGGACGGGGAGAGGGGACGGGGAGAGGGGAAGGGGAGAGGGGAAGGGGAGAGGGGAAGGGGAGAGGGGACGGGGAGAGGGGACGGGGAGTGGGGACGGGGAGTGGGGACGGGGAGTGGGGACGGGGAGTGGGGACGGGGAGTGGGGACGGGGAGTGGGGACGGGGAGAGGGGACGGGGAGCGAGGACGGTGAGCGGGGACGGTGAGCGGTGACGGGGAGCGGGGACGGGGAGTGGGGACCATGAGAGGGGACGGAGTGTGGCGACGGTGAGTGGCGCCGGTGAGTGGGGACGGTGAGTGGGGACGGTGAGTGGGGACGGACGGTGAGTAGCTACGGGGAGTGGGGACGGGGAGTGGGGATGGGGAGTGGGGACGGTAAGAGGGATCGAGAGTGGGGTCGGAGAGTGGGGACGGTGAGTGGTTCCAGTGAGTGGGACGGAGAGTGGGGACGGAGAGTGGGGACGGGGAGTGGGGACGGGGAGTGGGGACGGGGAGTGGGGACGGGGAGTGGGGACAGGGAGTGGGATGGAGAGTGGGGACGGAGAGTGGGACGGGGAGTGGGGACGGGGAGTGGGGACGGGGAGTGGGGACGGGGAGTGGGGACGGGGAGTGGGGACGGGGAGTGGGGAGGGGAGTGGGGACGGGGAGTGGGGACGGGGAGAGGGGACAGTGAGAAGGGACGGTGAGAAGGGACGGGGAGAGGGGACGGGGAGTGGGGACGGGGAGTGGGGACGGGGAGAGGGGACGGGGAGAGGGGACGGGGTGTGGGGACGGGGTGTGGGGACGGGGTGTGGGACGGGGAGTGGGACGGGGAGTGGGGAAGGGGAGTGGGGACGGGGAGTGGGGACGGGGAGTGGGGACGGGGATAGGGGACGGGGAGTGGGGACGGGGAGAGGGGAAGGGGAGAGGGGACGGGGAGTGGGGACGGGGAGTGGGGACGGGGAGTGGGGACGGGGAGTGGGGACGGGGAGTGGGGACGGGGAGTGGGGACGGGGAGAGGGGACGGGGACAGGGGACGGGGAGCGGGGACGGTGAGCGGGACGGTGAGCGGGGACGGTGAATGGGGACGGGGAGTGGTGACGGGGAGTGGGGACCATGAGAGGGGACGGAGTGTGGGGACGGTGAGTGGCGACGGTGAGTGGCGACGGTGAGTTGGGACGGTGAGTGGGGACGGACGGTGAGTAGCTACGGGGAGTGGGGACGGGGAGTGGGGACGGGGAGTGGGGATGGGGAGTGGGGACGGTAAGAGGGGATCGAGAGTGGGGTCGGAGAGTGGGGACGGTGAGTGGTTCCAGTGAGTGGGGACGGGGAGTGGGGACGGGGAGTGGGGACGGGGAGTGGGGACGGGGAGTGGGGACGAAGTGGGGACGGGGAGTGGGGACGGGGAGAAGGGACGGTGAGAAGGGACGGTGAGAGGGGACGGGGAGTGGGGACGGGAGAGGGGACGGGGTGTGGGGACGGGGAGTGGGGACGGGAAGTGGGGACGGGGAGTGGGGACAGGGAGTGGGGACGGGGAGAGCGGACGGGGAGTGGGGACGGGGAGAGGGGACGGGGAGTGGGGACGGGGAGTGGGGACGGGGAGTGGGGACGGGGAGAGGGGAAGGGAGAGGGCAAGGGGAGAGGGGACGGGGAGAGGGGACGGGAGTGGGGACGGGGAGTGGGGACGGGGAGTGGGGACGGGGAGTGGGGACGGGGAGTGGGGACGGGGAGAGGGGACGGGGAGAGGGGACGGGGAGCGGGGACGGTGAGCGGGGACGGTGAACGGGGACGGGGAGTGGTGACGGGGAGTGGGGACCATGAGAGGGACGGAGTGTGGGGACGGTGAGTGGCGACGGTGAGTTTTGACGGTGAGTGGGACGGTGAGTGGGGACGGACGGTGAGTAGCTACGGGGAGTGGGACGGGGAGTGGGGACGGGGAGTGGGGCGGGGAGTGGGGACGGTAAGAGGGACCGAGAGTGGGGTCGGAGAGTGGGGTCGGAGAGTGGGGTCGGAGTGTGGGTCGGAGAGTGGGGTCGGGGGAGTGGGGACGGGGAGTGTGGACGGGGAGCGGGGACGGGGAGCGGGGACGGGGTGCGGGGACGGGGAGCGGGGACGGGGAGCGGGGAGCGGGGACGGGTAGCGGGGACGGGTAGCGGGGACGGGGAGAGGGCACGGTGAGAGGGGACGGGGAGAGGGGACGGGGAGAGGGGCCGGGGAGAGTGGACGGGGAGAGGGGACGGGGGTGCGGGGACGGGGAGCGGGGACCGGGAGCGGGGACGGGGAGCGGGACGGTGAGCGGGGACGGTGAGTGGGGACGGGGTGTGGTGACGGGGAGTGGGGACGGGGAGTGGGGACGGGAGTGGGGACCATGAGAGGGGACGGAGTGTGGGGACGGTGAGTGGCGACGGTGAGTGGCGACGGTGAGTGGGGACGGTGCGTGGGGACGGTGAGTGGGGACGGTGAGTGGGGACGGTGAGTGGGGACGAGCAGTGGGGACGAGCAGTGCGGACCGGAGTGGCTACATTGAGTGGGGACGGGGAGTGAGGACGGGGAGTGGGGACGGGGAGTGGGGACGGGGAGTGGGGACGGGGAGTGGGGACGGGGAGTGGGGACGGGGAGTGGGGACGGGGAGTGGGGACGGGGAGTGGGGACGGGGAGTGGGGACGGGGAGTGGGGACGGGGACGGGACGGGGAACGGGGAGCGGGGACTGGGAGCGGGGACGGGGAGCGGGGACGGGTGAGAGGGGACGGTGAGAGGGGACGGGGAGAGGGGACGGGGAGAGGGGACGGTGAGAGCGGACGGTGAGAGGGGACGGTGAGAGGGGACGGTGAGAGGGGACGGGGAGTGGTGCCGGGGAGCGGGGACGGTGAGAGGGGACGGGGAGAGGGGACGGGGAGAGGGGACGGGGAGAGGGGACGGGGAGAGGGGACGGTGAGAGCGGACGGTGAGAGGGGACGGTGAGAGGGGACGGTGAGAGGGGACGGGGAGTGGGGATGGGGAGAGGGGACGGGGTGTGGGGACGGGGAGTGGGGACGGGGAGTGGGGATGGGGAGAGGGGACGGGGAGTGGGGACGGGGAGAGGGGACGGGGAGAGGGGACGGGGAGAGGGGACGGGGAGTGGGGACGGGAGTGGGGACGGGGAGAGGGGACGGGGAGAGGGGACGGGAGCGGGGACGGTGAACGGGGACGGGAGTGGTGACGGGGAGTGGGGACCATGAGAGGGGACGGTGAGTGGGGACGGTGAGTGGGGACGGTGAGTGGGGACGAACGGTGAGTAGCTACGGGGAGTGGGGACGGGGAGTGGGGATGGGGAGTGGGGACGGTAAGAGGGATCGAGAGTGGGGTCGGAGAGTGGGGTCGGAGAGTGGGACGGTGAGTGGTTCCAGTGAGTGGGGACGGTGAGTGGTTCCAGTGAGTGGGGACGGAGAGTGGGGACGGGGAGTGGGGACGGGGAGTGGGACGGGGAGTGGGGACGGGGAGTGGGGACGGGGAGAGGGGACGGGGAGCGGGGACGGTGAGCGGGGACGGTGAGCGGGGACGGTGAATGGGGACGGGGAGTGGTGACGGGGAGTGGTGACGGGGAGTGGGACGGGGAGTGGGGACCATGAGAGGGGACGGAGTGTGGCGACGGTGAGTGGGGACGGTGAGTGGGGACGGTGAGTGGGGACGGTGAGTGGGGACGGACGGTGAGTAGCTACGGGAGTGGGGACGGGGAGTGGGGATGGGGAGTGGGACGGTAAGAGGGGATCGAGAGTGGGGTCGGAGAGTGGGGACGGTGAGTGGTTCCAGTGAGTGGGGACGGAGAGTGGGGACGGAGAGTGGGGACGGAGAGTGGGGACGGGGAGTGGGGACGGGGAGTGGGGACGGGGAGTGGGACGGAGAGTGGGGACGGGGAGTGGGGACGGGGAGTGGGGACGGGGAGTGGGGACGGGGAGTGGGGACGGGGAGTGGGACGGGGAGTGGGGACGGGGAGAGGTGACGGTGAGAAGGGACGGTGAGAGGGGACGGTGAGAGGGGACGGGGAGTGGGGACGGGGAGTGGGGACGGGGAGTGGGGACGGGGAGTGGGGACGGGGAGAGGGGACGGGGAGAGGGGACGGGGAGAGGGGACGGGGAGAGGGGACGGGGAGTGGGGACGGGGAGTGGGGACGGGGAGTGGGGACGGGGAGTGGGGACGGGGAGAGGGGACGGGGAGTGGGGACGGGGAGAGGGGACGGTGAGAGGGGACGGTGAGAGGGGACGGGGAGTGGGGACGGGGAGTGGGGACGGGGAGAGGGGACGGGGAGAGGGGACGGGGAGTGAGGACGGGGAGTGGTTACGGGGAGTGGGGACGGGGAGAGGGGACGGGGAGAGGGGACGGGGAGAGGGGACGGGGAGAGGGGACGGGGAGTGGGGACGGGGAGTGGGGACGGGGAGAGGGGACGGGGAGAGGGGACGGGGAGAGGGGACGGGGAGAGGGGAAGGGGAGAGGGGAAGGGGAGAGGGGAAGGGGAGAGGGAAGGGGAGAGGGGACGGGGAGTGGGGACGGGGAGTGGGACGGAGAGAGGGGACGGTGAGTGGGGTCGGAGAGTGGGGACGGACGGTGAGTAGCTACGGGGAGTGGGGATGGGGAGTGGGACGGGGAGTGGGGAATGTGAGAGGGGACCGAGAGTGGGGACGGAGAGTGGAATGGTGAGTGGGGACGGAGAGTGGGGACGGAGAGTGGGGACGGGGAGTGGGGACGGGGAGCGGGGACCGGGAGCGGGGACCGGGCGCGGGGACGGGGAGAGGGGACGGGGAGAGGGGACGGGGAGTGGGGACGGGGAGCGGGGACGGTGAGCGGGGACGGTGAGCGGGGACGGTGAGCGGGGACGGTGAGCAGGGACGGGGTGTGGTGACGGGGAGTGGGGACGGGGAGTGGGGACCATGAGAGGGGACAGAGTGTGGGGACGGTGAGTGGCGACGGTGAGTGGCGACGGTGAGTGGGGACGGTGAGTGGGACGGTGAGTGGGGACGGTGAGTGGGGACGAGCAGTGGGACGAGCAGTGGGGACGAGCAGTGGGGACGAGCAGTGGGGACGAGCAGTGGGGACCGGGAGTGGCTACATTGAGTGGCTACATTGAGTGGTGACGGGGAGTGAGGGACCGGGAGTGGGGACGGGGAGTGGGGACGGGGAGTGGGGACGGGGAGTGGGGACGGGGAGTGGGGACGGGGGACGGGGACGGGGAACGGGAGCGGGGACGGGGAGCGGGGACGGGGAGCGGGGACGGGGAGCGGTGACGGGGAGCGGTGACGGGGAACGGTGACGGTGAGAGGGACGGGGAGAGGGGACGGGGAGAGGGGACGGTGAGAAGGGACGGTGAGAAGGGACGGGGAGAGGGGACGGGGAGAGGGGACGGGGAGTGGGGACGGGGAGAGGGGACGGGGAGTGGGGACGGGGAGTGGGGAGGGGGAGTGGGGACGGGAGAGGGGACGGGGAGAGGGGAAGGGGAGAGGGAAGGGGAGAGGGGACGGGGAGAGGGGACGGGGAGTGGGGACGGGGAGTGGGGACGGGGAGTGGGACGGGGAGTGGGGACGGGGAGAGGGGACGGGGAGCGAGGACGGTGAGCGGGGACGGTGAGCGGTGACGGGGAGTGGGGACGGGGAGTGGGGACCATGAGAGGGGACGGAGTGTGGCGACGGTGAGTGGCGCCGTGAGTGGGGACGGTGAGTGGGGACGGTGAGTGGGGACGGACGGTGAGTAGCTACGGGAGTGGGGACGGGGAGTGGGGATGGGGAGTGGGGACGGTAAGAGGGGATCGAGAGTGGGGTCGGAGAGTGGGGACGGTGAGTGGTTCCAGTGAGTGGGGACGGGGAGAGGGGACGGGGTGTGGGGACGGGGAGTGGGGACGGGGAGTGGGACGGGGAGTGGGGACGGGGAGTGGGGACGGGGAGAGGGGAGGGGAGTGGGGACGGGGATAGGGGACGGGGAGTGGGGACGGGGAGTGGGGACGGGAGAGGGGAAGGGGAGAGGGACGGGGAGTGGGGACGGGGAGTGGGGACGGGGAGTGGGGACGGGGAGTGGGGACGGGGAGTGGGGACGGGGAGTGGGGACGGGGAGTGGGGACGGGGAGTGGGGACGGGGAGAGGGGACGGGGAGAGGGGACAGGGAGCGGGGACGGTGAGCGGGGACGGTGAGCGGGGACGGTGAATGGGGACGGGGAGTGGTGACGGGGAGTGGGGACCATGAGAGGGGACGGAGTGTGGGGACGGTGAGTGGCGACGGTGAGTTGGGACGGTGAGTGGGGACGGTGAGTGGGGACGGACAGTGAGTAGCTACGGGGAGTGGGGACGGGGAGTGGGGACGGGGAGTGGGGATGGGGGAGTGGGACGGTAAGAGGGGATCGAGAGTGGGGTCGGAGAGTGGGGACGGTGAGTGGTTCCAGTGAGTGGGGACGGGGAGTGGGGACGGGGAGTGGGGACGGGGAGTGGGGACGGGGAGTGGGGACGGGGAGTGGGGACGGGGAGAGGGGACGGTGAGAAGGGACGGTGAGAAGGGACGGTGAGAGGGGACGGGGAGTGGGGACGGGGAGAGGGGACGGGGTGTGGGGACGGGGAGTGGGACGGGAAGTGGGGACGGGGAGTGGGGACAGGGAGTGGGGACGGGGAGAGCGGACGGGGAGTGGGGACGGGGAGAGCGGACGGGAGTGGGGACGGGGAGAGGGGACGGGGAGTGGGGACGGGGAGTGGGACGGGGAGAGGGGAAGGGAGAGGGCAAGGGGAGAGGGGACGGGAGTGGGGACGGGGAGTGGGGACGGGGAGTGGGGACGGGGAGTGGGGACGGGGAGTGGGGACGGGGAGAGGGGACGGGGAGCGGGGACGGTGAGCGGGGACGGTGAACGGGGACGGGGAGTGGTGACGGGGAGTGGGGACCATGAGAGGGGACGGAGTGTGGGGACGGTGAGTGGCGACGGTGAGTTGGACGGTGAGTGGGGACGGTGAGTGGGGACGGACGGTGAGTAGCTACGGGGAGTGGGGACGGGGAGTGGGGACGGGGAGTGGGGGCGGGGAGTGGGGACGGTAAGAGGGGACCGAGAGTGGGGTTCGAGAGTGGGGTCGGAGAGTGGGTCGGGGAGTGGGGTCGGGGAGTGGGGACGGGGAGTGGGGACGGGGAGCGGGGACGGGGTGCAGGGACGGGGAGCGGGGACGGGGATCGGGGACGGGGAGCGGGGACGGGGAGCGGGGAAGGGTAGCGGGGACGGGTAGCGGGGACGGGGAGAGGGCACGGTGAGAGGGGACGGGGAGAGGGGACGGGTAGAGGGGCCGGGGAGAGTGGACGGGGAGAGGGGACGGGGAGAGGGACGGGGAGAGGGGACGGGGAGTGGGGACGGGGAGTGGGGACGGGGAATGGGGACGGGGAGAGGGGACGGGAGAGGGACGGGGAGAGGGGACGGGGAGTGGGGACGGGGAGTGGGGACGGGGAGTGGGGACGGGGAGTGGGGACGGGGAGTGGGGACCGGGATCGGGGACGGGGAGAGGGGTCGGTGAGAGGGGACGGTGAGAGGGGACGGTGAGAGGGGACGGAGAGAGGGGACAGAGAGAGGGGACGGTGAGTGGCTACGGTGAGTGGGGTCGGAGAGTGGGGACGGACGGTGAGTAGCTACGGGGAGTGGGGACGGGGAGTGGGGACGGGGAGCGGGGACCGGGAGCGGGGACCGGGAGCGGGGACCGGGAGCGGGGACCGGGAGCGGGGACGGGGAGAGGGGACGGTGAGAGGGGACGGTGAGAGGGGACGGGGAGAGGGGACGGTGAGTGGGGACGGGGAGCGGGGACGGGGAGCGGGGACGGGGAGCGGGGACGGGGAGCGGGGACGGGAGATGGGACGGTGAGCGGGGGACGGTGAGCGGGGACGGGGTGTGGTGACGGGGAGTGGGGACGGGGAGTGGGGACCATGAGAGGGGACGGAGTGTGGGACGGTGAGTGGCGACGTTGAGTGGCGACGGTGAGTGGTGACGGTGAGTGGCGACGGTGAGTGGCGACGGTGAGTGGGGACGGTGAGTGGGGACGGTGAGTGGGGACAGGCAGTGGGGACGAGCAGTGGGGACGAGCAGTGGGGACGGTGAGTGGGGACGAGCAGTGGGGACGAGCAGTGGGGACGAGCAGTGGGGACGAGCAGTGGGGACGAGCAGTGGGGACCGGGAGTGGCTACATTGAGTGGGGACGGGGGAGTGGGGACGGGGAGTGGGGACGGGGAGTGGGGACGGGGAGTGGGGACGGGGAGTGGGGACGGGGAGTGGGGACGGGGAGTGGGGACGGGGAGTGGGGAAGGGGAACGGGGAGCGGGGACGGGGAGCGGGGACGGGGAGGGGGGACGGGGAGCGGGGACGGTGAGAGGGGACGGTGAGAGGGGACGGGAGAGGGGACGGGGAGAGGGGACGGGGAGAGGGGACGGTGAGAGGGGACGGTGAGAGGGGACGGTGAGAGGGGACGGGGAGTTGGGACGGGGAGTGGGGACGGGGAGAGGGGACGGGGAGAGGGGACGGGTGTGGGGACGGGGAGTGGGGACGGGGAGTGGGGACGGGGAGTGGGGACGGGGAGTGGGGACGGGGAGAGGGGACGGGGAGTGGGGACGGGGAGAGGGGACGGGGAGAGGGGACGGGGAGAGGGGACGGGGAGAGGGGACGGGGAGAGGGGAAGGGGAGAGGGGAAGGGAGAGGGACGGGGAGAGGGAAGGGGAGAGGGGAAGGGGAGAGGGGACGGGGAGAGGGGACGGGGAGAGGGGACGGGGAGTGGGGACGGGGAGTGGGGACGGGGAGTGGGGACGGGGAGTGGGGACGGGGAGTGGGGAAGGGGAGAGGGGAGAGGGGACGGGGAGAGGGGACGGGGAGAGGGGACGGAGAGTGTGGACGGGGAGTGGGGACGGGGAGTGGGACGGGGAGTGGGGACGGGGAGTGGGGACGGGGGAGAGGGGACATTGAGAAGGGACGGGGAGTGGGGACGGGGAGAGGGGACGGGGAGAGGGGACGGGGAGAGGGGACGGGGTGAGGGGACGGGGTGAGGGGACGGGTGAGGGGACGGGGTGTGGGGACGGGGAGTGGGGACGGGGAGTGGGGACGGGGAGTGGGGACGGGGAGTGGGGACGGGAGAGGGGACGGGGAGTGGGACGGGGAGTGGGGACGGGGAGAGGGACGGGAGAGGGGACGGGGAGAGGGACGGGGAGAGGGGACGGGGAGAGGGGAAGGGGAGAGGGACGGGGAGAGGGGACGGGGAGAGGGGACGGGGAGTGGGGACGGGGAGAGGGGACGGGAGTGGGGACGGGGAGTGGGGACGGGGAGTGGGGACGGGGAGTGGGGACGGGGAGTGGTTACGGGGAGTGGGGACGGGCAGAGGGGACGGGGAGAGGGGACGGTGAGTGGGGACGGGAGTGGGGACGGGGAGTGGGGACGGGGAGTGGGGACGGGGAGGGGGACGGGAGTGGGGACTGGGAGTGGGAACAGGAGTGGAGACGGGAGAGGGGACGGGGAGAGGGGACGGGGAGTGGGGACGGGGCGTGGGGACGGGGCGTGGGGACGGGGAGTGGGGACGGGAAGTGGGGACGGTGAGTGGGGACGGTGAGTTGGGACCGGGATCGGGGACCGGGAGAGGGGACGGGGAGTGGGGACGGGGAGTGGGACGGGGAGTGGGGACGGGGAGAGGGGACGGGGAGAGGGGACGGGGAGAGGGGACGGAGAGAGGGGACGGAGAGAGGGGACGGTGAGAGGGGACGGTGAGAGGGGACGGTGAGAGGGACGGTGAGAGGGGACGGTGAGAGGGGACGGAGAGAGGGGACGGTGAGAGGGGACGGAGAGAGGGGACGGTGAGTGGCTACGGTGAGTGGGGTCGGAGAGTGGGGACGGACGGTGAGTAGCTACGGGGAGTGGGGACGGGGAGTGGGGACGGGGAGTGGGGACGGGGAGAGGGACCGAGAGTGGGGACCGAGAGTGGGGACCGAGAGTGGGGACGGAGAGTGGGGACGGGGAGCGGGACGGGGAGCGGGGACGGGGAGCGGGGACGGGGAGCGGGACGGGAGCGGGGACGGGGAGCGGGGACCGGGAGCGGGGACGGTGAGCGGGGACGGTGAATGTGGACGGGGAGTGGTGACGGGGAGTGGTGACGGGAGTGGTGACGGGGAGTGGGACGGGGAGTGGGGACGGGGAGTGGGGACCATGAGAGGGGACGGAGTGTGGGGACGGTGAGTGGGGACGGACGGGGAGTGGGGACGGGGAGTGGGGACGGGAGTGGGGATGGTAAGAGGGGACGAGAGTGGGGTCGGAGAGTGGGGACGGTGAGTGGTTCCAGTGAGTGGTGACGGAGAGTGGGACGGAGAGTAGGGACGGAGAGTGGGGACGGGGAGTGGGACGGGGAGGGGTGGGGACGGGGAGTGGGGACGGGGAGTGGGGACGGGGAGTGGGGACGGGGAGTGGGGACGGGGAGTGGGACGGGGAGTTGGGACGGGGAGTGGGGAGCGGGGACGGGGAGAGGGCACGGTGAGAGGGAATGGGGAGTGGGGACTGTGAGAGGGGACTGTGAGAGGGGACGGGAAGAGGGGACGGGGTGTGGGGATGGGGTGTGGGACGGGGAGTGGGGACGGGGAGTGGGGACGGGAGAGGGGACGGGGAGTGGGGACGGGGCGTGGGGACGGGGCGTGGGGACGGGGAGTGGGACGGGGAGGGGGGACGGGGAGGGGGATGGGGAGTGGGGACCGGGAGTGGGGACCGGGAGTGGAGACGGGGAGAGGGGACGGGGAGAGGGGACGGGGAGTGGGACGGGGAGTGGGGACGGGGCGTGGGGAGGGGCGTGGGGACGGGGCGTGGGGACGGGGCGTGGGGACGGGGAGTGGGGACGGGGAGTGGGGACGGGAAGTGGGGACGGTGAGTGGGGACGGTGAGTTGGGACCGGGATCGGGACCGGGAGAGGGGACGGGGAGTGGGGACGGGGAGTGGGGACGGGGAGTGGGGACGGGGAGTGGGGACGGGGAGAGGGGACGGAGAGAGGGGACAGAGAGAGGGGACGGTGAGAGGGGACGGTGAGAGGGGACGGTGAGAGGGGACGGTGAGAGGGGACGGAGAGAGGGGACGGAGAGAGGGGACGGAGAGAGGGGACGGTGAGTGGCTACGGTGAGTGGGGTCGGAGAGTGGGGACGGACGGTGAGTAGCTACGGGGAGTGGGGACGGGGAGTGGGGACGGGGAGTGGGGACGGGGAGAGGGGACCGAGAGTGGGGACCGAGAGTGGTGACGGGGAGTGGGGACGGGGAGTGGGACGGGGAGCGGGGACGGGGAGCGGGACGGGGAGCGGGACGGGGAGCGGGGACGGGGAGCGGGACGGGGAGCGGGGACGGGAGCGGGGACGGGGAGAGGGGACGGGGAGAGGGGACGGGGAGAGGGGACGGGGAGCGGGGACGGGGAGCGGGGACGGGGAGCGGGGACGGGGAGCGGGGACGGGGAGCGGGGACGGTGAGCGGGGGACGGTGAGCGGGGACGGTGAGCGGGGACGGGGTGTGGTGAGGGGGAGTGGGACGGGGAGTGGGGACCATGAGAGGGGACGGAGTGTGGGGACGGTGAGTGGCGACGGTGAGTGGCGACGGTGAGTGGGGACGGTGAGTGGGGACGGTGAGTGGGGACGGTGAGTGGGGACGGTGAGTGGGGACGAGCAGTGGGGACCGTGAGTGGGGACGGTGAGTGGGGACGGTGAGTGGGGACGGTGAGTGGGGACGGTGAGTGGGGACGGTGAGTGGGGACGAGCAGTGGGGACGAGCAGTGGGACCGGGAGTGGCTACATTGAGTGGGGACGGGGAGTGAGGACGGGGAGTGGGGACGGGGAGTGGGGACGGGGAGTGGGGACGGGGAGTGGGGACGGGGAGTGGGGACGGGAGACGGGGACGGGGAACGGGGAGCGGGGACGGGGAGCGGGGAAGGGGAGCGTGGACGGGGAGCGGGGACTGGGAGCGGGGACTGGGAGCGGGGACTGGGTGCGGGGACTGGAGCGGGGACTGGGAGCGGGGACTGGGAGCGGGGACTGGGAGCGGGGACGGGGAGCGGGGACGGTGAGAGAAGACGGTGAGAGGGGACGGTGAGAGGTGACGGTGAGATGGGACGGTGAGAGGGGACGGGAGCGGGGACGGGGAGCCGGGACGGGGAGCGGGGACGGGGAGCGGGGACCGGGAGCGGGGACCGGAGCGGGGACGGTGAGAGGGGACGGGGAGAGGGGACGGGGAGCGGGATGGGAGCGGGGACGGGGAGCGGGGCCGGGGAGCGGGGACGGGGAGCGGGGACGGTGAGCGGGGACGGTGAGCAGGGACGGGGTGTGGTGACGGGAGTGGGGACGGGGAGTGGGGACCATGAGAGGGGACGGAGTGTGGGGACGGAGTGTGGGGACGGTGAGTGGCGACGGTGAGTGGCGACGGTGAGTGGGGACGGTGAGTGGGGACGGTGAGTGGGGACGGTGAGTGGGGACGAGCAGTGGGGACGAGCAGTGGGGACCGGGAGTGGCTACATTGAGTGGGGACGGGGAGTGGGGACGGGGAGTGGGGACGGGGAGTGGGGACGGGGAGTGGGGACGGGGAGTGGGGACGGGGAACGGGGAGCGGGGACGGGGAGCGGGGCCGGGGAGCGGGGACGGGGAGCTGGGACGGGGAGCGGGGACTGGGAGCGGGGACTGGGAGCGGGGACTGGGAGCGGGGACTGGGAGCGGGGACGGGAGCGGGGACGGTGAGAGGGGACGGTGAGAGGTGACGGTAGATGGACGGTGAGAGGGGACGGGGAGTGGGGACGGGGAGAGGGGACGGTGAGAGGGGACGGTGAGAGGGGACGGGGAGTGGGACGGGGAGAGGGGACGGGGTGTGGGGACGGGGAGTGGGGACGGGGAGTGGGGACGGGGAGAGGGGACGGGGAGTGGGGACGGGGAGTGGGGACGGGGAGTGGGGACGGGGAGTGGGGACCGGGAGAGGGGACGGGGAGTGGGGACGGGGAGTGGGACGGGGAGTGGCGCCGGGGAGTGGGGACGGGGAGTGGGGACGGGGAGTGGGGACGGTGAGAGGGGACGGAGAGAGGGGACGGAGAGAGGGGCGGGTGAGGCGGGGACGGTGAGAGGGGACGGTGAGAGGGGACGGTGAGAGGGGACGGAGAGAGGGGACGGAGAGAGGGGACGGAGAGAGGGGACGGTGAGTGGCTACGGTGAGTGGGGTCAGAGAGTGGGGACGGACGGTGAGTAGCTACGGGAGTGGGGACGGGGAGTGGGGGCGGGAGTGGGGGCGGTGAGTGGGGGCGGTGAGTGGGGGCGGTGAGTGGGGGCGGTGAGTGGGGGCGAAGAGTGGGGGCGGAGAGTGGGGGCGGAGAGTGGGGGCGGAGAGTGGGGGCGGAGAGTGGGGCGGAGAGTGGGGGCGGAGAGTGGGGGCGGAGAGTGGGGGCGGGGAGTGGGGGCGGGGAGTGGGGGCGGGGAGTGGGGGCGGGGAGTGGGGGCGGGGAGTGGGGGCGGGAGTGGGGGCGGAGAGTGGGGGCGGAGAGTGGGGGCGGAGAGTGGGGGCGGTGAGTGGGGGCGGTGAGTGGGGGCGGTGAGTGGGGGCGGTGAGTGGGGGCGGTGAGTGGGGGCGGGGAGTGGGGGCGGGGAGTGGGGGCGGGGTGTGGGGGCGGGGAGTGGGGGCGGGGAGTGGGGGCGGGGAGTGGGGGCGGGGAGAGGGGACGGGGAGTGGGGACGGGGAGTGGGGACGGGGAGTGGGGACGGGGAGTGGGGACGGGGAGTGGGGACCGGGAGAGGGGACCGGGAGAGGGGACCTGGAGTGGGGACGGGGAGTGGGGACGGGGAGTGGGGACGGGGAGTGGGGACGGGGAGTGGGGACCGGGAGAGGGGACCGGGAGAGGGGACGGGGAGAGGGGACGGGGAGTGGGGACGGGGAGTGCGGATGGGGAGTGCGGATGGGGAGTGGGGACGGGGAGTGGGGACGGGGAGTGGGGACGGGGAGTGGGGACGGTGAGAGGGGATGGGGAATGGGGACGGGGAGAGGGGACGGGGAGAGGGGACGGGGAGAGGGGACGGGGAGTGGGGACGGGGAGTGGGGACGGGGAGTGGGGACGGGGAATGGGGACGGGGAGAGGGGACGGGGAGAGGGGACGGGGAGTGGGGACGGGGAGTGGGGACGGTGAGTGGGGACCGGGATCGGGGACGGGGAGTGGGGACGGGGAGTGGGGACGGGGAGTGGGGACGGTGAGTGGGGACCGGGATCGGGGACGGGGAGAGGGGATGGTGAGAGGGGACGGTGAGAGGGGATGGAGAGAGGGGACGGAGAGAGGGGACAGAGAGAGGGGACGGTGAGTGGCTACGGTGAGTGGGGTCGGAGAGTGGGGACGGACGGTGAGTAGCTACGGGGAGTGGGGACGGGGAGTGGGGACGGGGAGCGGGGAGCGGGGACCGGGAGCGGGGACCGGGAGCGGGGACGGGGAGAGGGGACGGTGAGAGGGGACGGGGAGAGGGGACGGTGAGTGAGGACGGGGAGCGGGGACAGGGAGCGGGGACGGGGAGAGGGGACGGTGAGCGGGGACGGTGAGCGGGGACGGGGTTGTGGTGACGGGGAGTGGGGACGGGGAGTGGGGACCATGAGAGGGGTCGGAGTGTGGGGTCGGAGTGTGGGGACGGTGAGTGGCGACGGTGAGTGGCGACGGTGAGTGGTGACGGTGAGTGGCGACGGTGAGTGGCGACGGTGAGTGGGGACGGTGAGTGGGGACGGTGAGTGGGGACAGGCAGTGGGGACGGGCAGTGGGGACGGTGAGTGGGGACGAGCAGTGGGGACGAGCAGTGGGGACGAGCAGTGGGGACAAGCAGTGGGGACCGGGAGTGGCTACATTGAGTGGGGACGGGGAGTGAGGACGGGGAGTGGGGACGGGGAGTGGGGACGGGGAGTGGGGACGGGGAGTGGGGACGGGGAGTGGGGACAAGGAGTGGGGACGGGGAGTGGGGAAGGGGAACGGGGAGCGGGGACGGGGAGCGGGGACGGGGAGCGGGGACTGGGAGCGGGGACGGTGAGAGGGGACGGGGAGAGGGGACGGGGAGAGGGGACGGGGAGAGGGGACGGTGAGAGGGGACGGTGAGAGGGGACGGTGAGAGGGGACGGGGAGTGGGGACGGGGAGTGGGGACGGGGAGAGGGGACGGGGAGAGGGGACGGGGAGAGGGGACGGGGTGTGGGGACGGGGAGCGGGGACGGGGAGCGGGGACGGGGAGCGGGGACGGGGAGCGGGGACGGGGAGAGGGGACGGGGAGCGGGGACGGGGAGAGGGGACGGGGAGAGGGGACGGGGAGAGGGGACGGGGAGAGGGGAAGGGGAGAGGGGAAGGGGAGAGGGGACGGGGAGAGGGGAAGGGGAGAGGGGACGGGGAGAGGGGACGGGGAGAGGGGACGGGGAGTGGGGACGGGGAGTGGGGACGGGGAGTGGGGACGGGGAGTGGGGACGGGGAGTGGGGACGGGGAGTGGGGACGGGGAGAGGGGAAGGGGAGAGGGGACGGGGAGAGGGGACGGGGAGAGGGGACGGAGAGTGTGGACGGGGAGTGGGGACGGGGAGTGGGGACGGGGAGTGGGGACGGGGAGTGGGGACGGGGAGAGGGGACGTTGAGAGGGGACGTTGAGAGGGGACGTTGAGAGGGGACGGGGAGAGGGGACGGGGAGAGGGGACGGGGAGAGGGGACGGGGAGAGGGGACGGGGTGAGGGGACGGGGTGAGGGGACGGGGTGAGGGGACGGGGTGTGGGGACGGGGTGTGGGGACGGGGAGTGGGGACGGGGAGTGGGGACGGGGAGAGGGGACGGGGAGAGGGGACGGGGAGAGGGGACGGGGAGAGGGGAAGGGGAGAGGGGACGGGGAGAGGGGACGGGGAGTGGGGACGGGGAGAGGGGACGGGGAGTGGGGACGGGGAGTGGGGACGGGGAGTGGGGCCGGGGAGTGGGGACGGGGAGTGGTTACGGGGAGTGGTTACGGGGAGTGGGGACGGGGAGAGGGGACGGGGAGAGGGGACGGTGAGTGGGGACGGGGAGTGGGGACGGGGAGTGGGGACGGGGAGTGGGGACGGGGAGTGGGGACGGGGAGAGGGGACGGGGAGAGGGGACGGGGAGTGGGGACGGGGAGTGGGGACGGGGAGTGGGGACGGGGAGTGGGGACGGGGAGTGGGGACGGGGAGTGGGGACGGGGAGTGGGGACGGGGAGGGGGACGGGGAGTGGGGACCGGGAGTGGGGACCAGGAGTGGAGACGGGGAGAGGGGACGGGGAGAGGGGACGGGGAGTGGGGACGGGGCGTGGGGACGGGGCGTGGGGACGGGGAGTGGGGACGGGGAGTGGGGACGGGGAGTGGGGACGGTGAGTGGGGACGGGGAGTGGGGACGGGGAGTGGGGACGGTGAGTGGGGACGGTGAGTTGGGACCGGGATCGGGGACCGGGAGGGGGACGGGAAGTGGGGACGGGGAGTGGGGACGGGGAGTGGGGACGGGGAGTGGGGACGGGGAGTGGGGACGGGGAGTGGGGACGGGGAGAGGGGACGGGGAGAGGGGACGGAGAGAGGGGACGGAGAGAGGGGACGGTGAGAGGGGACAGTGAGAGGGGACGGTGAGAGGGGACGGTGAGAGGGGACGGTGAGAGGGGACGGAGAGAGGGGACGGAGAGAGGGGACGGTGAGTGGCTACGGTGAGTGGGGTCGGAGATTGGGGACGGACGGTGAGTAGCTACGGGGAGTGGGGACGGGGAGTGGGGACGGGGAGTGGGGAAGGGGAGAGGGGACCGAGAGTGGGGACCGAGAGTGGGGACCGAGAGTGGGGACGGAGAGTGGGGACGGTGAGTGGGGACGGTGAGTGGGGACGGTGAGTGGGGACGGTGAGTGGGGACGGGGAGCGGGGACGGGGAGCGGGGACGGGGAGCGGGGACGTGGAGCGGGGACGGGGAGCGGGGACCGGGAGCGGGGACGGTGAGCGGGGACGGTGAATGTGGACGGGGAGTGGTGACGGGGAGTGGTGACGGGGAGTGGTGACGGGGAGTGGGGACGGGGAGTGGGGACGGGGAGTGGGGACCATGAGAGGGGACGGAGTGTGGGGACGGTGAGTGGGGACGGTGAGTGGGGACGGACGGGGAGTGGGGACGGGGAGTGGGGACGGGGAGTGGGGACGGTAAGAGGGGACCGAGAGTGGGGTCGGAGAGTGGGGACGGTGAGTGGGTCCAGTGAATGGTGACGGAGAGTGGGGACGGAGAGTAGGGACGGGGAGTGGGGACGGGGAGTGGGGACGGGGAGTGGGGACGGGGAGTGGGGACGGGGAGTGGGGACGGGGAGTGGGGACGGGGAGTTGGGACGGGGAGTGGGGACGGGGAGTGGGGACGGGGTGTGGGGACGGGGAGCGGGGACGGGGAGCGGGGACGGGGAGAGGGGACGGGGAGTGGGGACGGGGAGAGGGGACGGGGAGAGGGGACGGGGAGAGGGGACGGGGAGAGGGGACGGGGAGAGGGGAAGGGGAGAGGGGACGGGGAGAGGGGACGGGGAGAGGGGACGGGGAGTGGGGACGGGGAGTGGGGACGGGGAGTGGGGACGGGGAGTGGGGACGGGGAGAGGGGAAGGGGAGAGGGGACGGGGAGAGGGGACGGGGAGAGGGGACGGGGAGTGTGGACGGGGAGTGGGGACGGGGAGTGGGGACGGGGAGTGGGGACGGGGAGTGGGGACGGGGAGTGGGGACGGGGAGAGGGGACGTTGAGAGGGGACGGGGAGTGGGGACGGGGAGAGGGGACGGGGAGAGGGGACGGGGAGAGGGGACGGGGTGAGGGGACGGGGTGAGGGGACGGGGTGAGGGGACGGGGTGTGGGGACGGGGAGAGGGGACGGGGAGTGGGGACGGGGAGAGGGGACGGGGAGAGGGGACGGGGAGAGGGGACGGGGAGAGGGGACGGGGAGAGGGGACGGGGAGAGGGGAAGGGGAGAGGGGACGGGGAGAGGGGACGGGGAGTGGGGACGGGGAGAGGGGACGGGGAGTGGGGACGGGGAGTGGGGACGGGGAGTGGGGCCGGGGAGTGGGGACGGGGAGTGGTTACGGGGAGTGGGGACGGGGAGAGGGGACGGGGAGAGGGGACGGGGAGAGGGGACGGTGAGTGGGGACGGGGAGTGGGGACGGGGAGTGGGGACGGGGAGTGGGGACGGGGAGTGGGGACGGGGAGTGGGGACGGGGAGGGGGACGGGGAGTGGGGACCGGGAGTGGGGACCGGGAGTGGAGACGGGGAGAGGGGACGGGGAGAGGGGACGGGGAGTGGGGACGGGGCGTGGGGACGGGGCGTGGGGACGGGGAGTGGGGACGGGGAGTGGGGACGGGAAGTGGGGACGGTGAGTGGGGACGGTGAGTTGGGACCGGGATCGGGGACGGGGAGTGGGGACGGGGAGTGGGGACGGGGAGTGGGGAAGGGGAGTGGGGACGGGGAGTGGGGACGGGGAGAGGGGACGGGGAGAGGGGACGGAGAGAGGGGACGGAGAGAGGGGACGGTGAGAGGGGACGGTGAGAGGGGACGGTGAGAGGGGACGGTGAGAGGGGACGGTGAGAGGGGACGGTGAGAGGGGACGGAGAGAGGGGACGGTGAGTGGCTACGGTGAGTGGGGTCGGAGATTGGGGACGGACGGTGAGTAGCTACGGGGAGTGGGGACGGGGAGTGGGGAAGGGGAGAGGGGACCGAGAGTGGGGACCGAGAGTGGGGACCGAGAGTGGGGACGGAGAGTGGGGACGGAGAGTGGGGACGGGGAGTGGGGACGGGGAGCGGGGACGGGGAGCGGGGACGGGGAGCGGGGACGGGGAGCGGGGACCGGGAGCGGGGACGGTGAGCGGGGACGGTGAATGTGGACGGGGAGTGGTGACGGGGAGTGTGACGGGGAGTGGTGACGGGGAGTGGGGACGGGGAGTGGGGACGGGGAGTGGGGACCATGAGAGGGGACGGAGTGTGGGGACGGTGAGTGGGGACGGTGAGTGGGGACGGACGGGGAGTGGGGACGGGGAGTGGGGACGGGGAGTGGGGACGGTAAGAGGGGACCGAGAGTGGGGTCGGAGAGTGGGGACGGTGAGTGGGTCCAGTGAGTGGGTCCAGTGAGTGGTGACGGAGAGTGGGGACGGAGAGTAGGGACGGAGAGTAGGGACGGAGAGTGGGGACGGAGAGTGGGGACGGAGAGTGGGGACGGGGAGTGGGGACGGGGAGTGGGGACGGGGAGTGGGGACGGGGAGTGGGGACGGGGAGTGGGGACGGGGAGTGGGGACGGGGAGTGGGGACGGGGAGTTGGGACGGGGAGTTGGGACGGGGAGTGGGGAGCGGGGACGTGGAGAGGGCACGGTGAGAGGGCACGGTGAGAGGGGATGGGGAGTGGGGACTGTGAGAGGGGACTGTGAGAGGGGACGGGAAGAGGGGACGGGAAGAGGGGACGGGGTGTGGGGACGGGGTGTGGGGACGGGGAGTGGGGACGGGGAGTGGGGACGGGGAGCGGGGACGGGGAGCGGGGACGGGGAGCGGGGACGGTGAGCGGGGACGGTGAACGGGGACGGGGAGTGGTGACGATGAGAGGGGACGGAGTGTGGGGACTGTGAGTGGCGACGGTGAGTGGGGACGGTGAGTGGGGACGGACGGGGAGTGGGGACGGGGAGTGGGGACGGGGAGTGGGGACGGGGAGTGGGGATGGGGAGTGGGGACGGTAAGAGGGGACCGAGAGTGGGGTCGGAGAGTGGGGACGGTGAGTGGTTCCAGTGCGTGGGGACGGAGAGTGGGGACGGGGAGTGGGGACGGGGTGTGGGGACGGGGAGTGGGGACGGGGAGTGGGGACGGGGAGTGGGGACGGGGAGTGGGGACAGGGAGTGGGGAGCGGGGACGGGGAGAGGGCACGGTGAGAGGGCACGGTGAGAGGGGACGGGGAGTGGGGACTGTGAGAGGGGACGGGGAGAGTGGACGGGGAGAGGGGACGGGGAGAGGGGACGGGGAGTGGGGACGGGGAGTGGGGACGGGGAGTGGGGACGGGGAGTGGGGACGGGGAGTGGGGACGGGGAGGGGGACGGGGAGTGGGGACTGGGAGTGGGGACCGGGAGTGGAGACGGGGAGAGGGGACGGGGAGAGGGGACGGGGAGAGGGGACGGGGAGTGGGGACGGGGCGTGGGGACGGGGCGTGGGGACGGGGCGTGGGGACGGGGCGTGGGGACGGGGAGTGGGGACGGGGAGTGGGGACGGGAAGTGGGGACGGTGAGTGGGGACGGTGAGTTGGGACCGGGATCGGGGACCGGGAGAGGGGACGGGGAGTGGGGACGGGGAGTGGGGACGGGGAGTGGGGACGGGGAGTGGGGACGGGGAGTGGGGACGGGGAGAGGGGACGGGGAGAGGGGACGGAGAGAGGGGACGGTGAGAGGGGACGGTGAGAGGGGACGGTGAGAGGGGACGGTGAGAGGGGACGGAGAGAGGGGACGGAGAGAGGGGACGGAGAGAGGGGACGGAGAGAGGGGACGGAGAGAGGGGACGGTGAGTGGCTACGGTGAGTGGGGTCGGAGAGTGGGGACGGACGGTGAGTAGCTACGGGGAGTGGGGACGGGGAGTGGGGACGGGGAGTGGGGACGGGGAGAGGGGACCGAGAGTGGGGACCGAGAGTGGGGACCGAGAGTGGGGACGGAGAGTGGGGACGGTGAGTGGGGACAGGGAGTGGGGACGGGGAGCGGGGACGGGGAGCGGGGACGGGGAGCGGGGACAGGGAGCGGGGACCGGGAGCGGGGACGGTGAGAGGGGACGGGGAGAGGGGACGGGGAGAGGGGACGGGGAGAGGGGACGGGGAGAGGGGACGGGGAGCGGGGACGGGGAGCGGGGACGGGGAGCGGGGACGGGGAGCGGGGACGGTGAGCGGGGACGGTGAGCGGGGACGGTGAGCGGGGACGGGGTGTGGTGACGGGGAGTGGGGACGGGGAGTGGGGACCATGAGAGGGGACGGAGTGTGGGGACGGTGAGTGGCGACTGTGAGTGGCGACTGTGAGTGGGGACGGTGAGTGGGGACGGTGAGTGGGGACGGTGAGTGGGGACGGTGAGTGGGGACGGTGAGTGGGGACGAGCAGTGGGGACGGGGAGTGGGGACGGGGAGAGGGGACGGGGAGAGGGGACGGGGAGAGGGGACGGGGAGAGGGGACGGTGAGAGGGGACGGTGAGAGGGGACGGTGAGAGGGGACGGGGAGAGGGGACGGTGAGAGGGGACGGGGAGTGGGGACGGGGAGTGGGGACGGGGAGTGGGGACGGTGAGAGGGGACGGTGAGAGGGGACGGTGAGAGGGGACGGTGAGATGGGACGGTGAGAGGGGACGGTGAGAGGGGACGGAGAGAGGGGACGGAGAGAGGGGACGGAGAGAGGGGACGGTGAGTGGCTACGGTGAGTGGGGTCGGAGAGTGGGGACGAGCAGTGGGGACGGTGAGTGGGGACGGTGAGTGGGGACGAGCAGTGGGGACGGTGAGTGGGGACGGTGAGTGGGGACGGTGAGTGGGGACGGTGAGTGGGGACGAGCAGTGGGGACGAGCAGTGGGGACCGGGAGTGGCTACATTGAGTGGGGACGGGGAGTGGGGACGGGGAGTGGGGACGGTGAGTGGGGACGGGGAGTGGGGACGGGGAGTGGGGACGGGGAGTGGGGACGGGGAGTGGGGACGGGAGACGGGGAACGGGGAGCGGGGACGGGGAGCGGGGAAGGGGAGCGGGGACGGGGAGCGGGGACTGGGAGCGGGGACTGGGAGCGGGGACTGGGAGCGGGGACTGGGAGCGGGGACTGGGAGCGGGGACTGGGAGCGGGGACGGGGAGCGGGGACGGTGAGAGGGGACGGTGAGAGGTGACGGTGAGATGGGACGGTGAGAGGGGACGGGGAGCGGGGACGGGGAGCGGGGACTGGGAGCGGGGACGGGGAGCGGGGACCGGGAGCGGGGACCGGGAGCGGGGACGGTGAGAGGGGACGGGGAGAGGGGACGGGGAGCGGGGACGGGGAGCGGGGACGGGGAGCGGGGACGGGGCGCGGGGACGGGGAGCGGGGACGGGGAGCGGGGACGGGGAGCGGGGACGGTGAGCGGGGACGGTGAGCAGGGACGGGGTGTGGTGACGGGGAGTGGGGACGGGGAGTGGGGACCATGAGAGGGGACGGAGTGTGGGGACGGTGAGTGGCGACGGTGAGTGGCGACGGTGAGTGGGGACGGTGAGTGGGGACGGTGAGTGGGGACGGTGAGTGGGGACGGTGAGTGGGGACGGTGAGTGGGGACGAGCAGTGGGGACCGGAGTGGCTATATTGAGTGGGGACGGGGAGTGGGGACGGGGAGTGGGGACGGGGAGTGGGGACGGGGAGTGGGGACGGGGAGTGGGGACGGGAGACGGGGACGGGGAACGGGGAGCGGGGACGGGGAGCGGGGCCGGGGAGCGGGGACGGGGAGCGGGGACGGGGAGCGGGGACTGGGAGCGGGGACTGGGAGCGGGGACTGGGAGCGGGGACTGGGAGCGGGGACGGGGAGCGGGGACGGTGAGAGGGGACGGTGAGAGGTGACGGTGAGATGGGACGGTGAGAGGGGACGGGGAGTGGGGACGGGGAGAGGGGACGGTGAGAGGGGACGGGGAGTGGGGACGGGTAGAGGGTACGGGGTGTGGGGACGGGGAGTGGGGACGGGGAGTGGGGACGGGGAGAGGGGACGGGGAGTGGGGACGGGGAGTGGGGACGGGGAGTGGGGACCGGGAGAGGGGACGGGGAGTGGGGACGGGGAGTGGGGACGGGGAGTGGCGCCGGGGAGTGGGGACGGGGAGTGGGGACGGGGAGTGGGGACGGGGAGTGGGGACGGTGAGAGGGGACGGAGAGAGGGGACGGAGAGAGGGGGCGGTGAGCGGGGACGGTGAGAGGGGGGACGGTGAGAGGGGACGGTGAGAGGGGACGGAGAGAGGGGACGGAGAGAGGGGACGGAGAGAGGGGACGGAGAGAGGGGACGGAGAGAGGGGACGGTGAGTGGCTACGGTGAGTGGGGTCAGAGAGTGGGGACGGACGGTGAGTAGCTACGGGGAGTGGGGACGGGGAGTGGGGACGGGGAGTGGGGGCGGGGAGTGGGGGCGGGGAGTGGGGGCGGTGAGTGGGGGCGGTGAGTGGGGGCGGTGAGTGGGGGCGGTGAGTGGGGGCGGTGAGTGGGGGCGGTGAGTGGGGGCGGAGAGTGGGGGCGGAGAGTGGGGGCGGAGAGTGGGGGCGGTGAGTGGGGGCGGAGAGTGGGGGCGGAGAGTGGGGGCGGAGAGTGGGGGCGGGGAGTGGGGGCGGGGAGTGGGGGCGGGGAGTGTGGGCGGGGAGTGGGGGCGGGGAGTGGGGACGGAGAGTGGGGGCGGAGAGTGGGGGCGGAGAGTGGGGGCGGTGAGTGGGGGCGGTGAGTGGGGGCGGTGAGTGGGGGCGGTGAGTGGGGGCGGTGAGTGGGGGCGGTGAGTGGGGGCGGTGAGTGGGGGCGGGGAGTGGGGGCGGGGAGTGGGGGCGGGGAGTGGGGGCGGGGAGTTGGGGCGGGGAGTGGGGGCGGGGAGTGGGGACGGGGAGTGGGGACGGGGAGTGGGGACGGGGAGTGGGGACGGGGAGTGGGGACGGGGAGTGGGGACCGGGAGAGGGGACGGGGAGTGGGGACGGGGAGTGGGGACGGGGAGTGGGGACGGGGAGTGGGGACCGGGAGAGGGGACGGGGAGAGGGGACGGGGAGTGGGGACGGGGATTGGCGCCGGGGAGTGGCGCCGGGGAGTGGGGACGGGGAGTGCGGACGGGGAGTGGGGACGGGGAGTGGGGACGGGGAGTGGGGGCGGTGAGAGGGGACGGAGAGAGGGGACGGAGAGAGGGGACGGTGAGCGGGGACGGTGAGAGGTGACGGTGAGAGGTGACGGTGAGAGGTGACGGTGAGAGGGGACGGTGAGAGGGGACGGTGAGAGGGGACGGAGAGAGGGGACGGAGAGAGGGGACGGTGAGTGGCTACGGTGAGTGGGGTCAGAGAGTGGGGACGGACGGTGAGTAGCTACGGGGAGTGGGGACGGGGAGTGGGGACGGGGAGTGGGGGCGGAGAGTGGGGGCGGTGAGTGGGGGCGGTGAGTGGGGGCGGAGAGTGGGGGCGGAGAGTGGGGGCGGAGAGTGGGGGCGGAGAGTGGGGGCGGAGAGTGGGGGCGGAGAGTGGGGGCGGAGAGTGGGGGCGGAGAGTGGGGGCGGAGAGTGGGGGCGGAGAGTGGGGGCGGAGAGTGGGGGCGGAGAGTGGGGGCGGGGAGTGGGGGCGGGGAGTGGGGGCGGGGAGTGGGGGCGGGGAGTGGGGGGCGGGGAGTGGGGGCGGGGAGTGGGGCGGGGCGTGGGGACGGGGCGTGGGGGCGAGAGTGGGGGCGGAGAGTGGGGGCGGAGAGTGGGGGCGGAGAGTGGGGGCGGAGAGTGGGGGCGGAGAGTGGGGGCGGAGAGTGGGGGCGGAGAGTGGGGGCGGAGAGTGGGGGCGGAGAGTGGGGGCGGAGAGTGGGGGCGGGGAGTGGGGGCGGGGAGTGGGGGCGGGGAGTGGGGGCGGGGAGTGGGGACGGGGAGTGGGGGCGGGGAGTGGGGGCGGGGAGTGGGGGCGGGGAGTGGGGACGGGGAACGGGGAGCGGGGACGGGGAGCGGGGACTGGGAGCGGGGACTGGGAGCGGGGACTGGGAGCGGGGACTGGGAGCGGGGACGGGGAGCGGGGACGGTGAGAGGGGACGGTGAGAGGTGCCGGTGAGATGGGACGGGGAGTGGGGACGGGGAGAGGGGACGGTGAGAGGGGACGGGGAGTGGGGACGGGGTGTGGGGACGGGGAGTGGGGACGGGGAGTGGGGACGGGGAGTGGGGACGGGGAGTGGGGACGGGGAGTGGGGACCGGGAGTGGGGGCGGTGAGTGGGGGCGGAGAGTGGGGGCGGAGAGTGGGGGCGGTGAGTGGGGGCGGAGAGTGGGGGCGGAGAGTGGGGGCGGAGAGTGGGGGCGGGGAGTGGGGGCGGGGAGTGGGGGCGGGGAGTGGGGGCGGAGAGTGGGGACGGAGAGTGGGGACGGAGAGTGGGGGCGGAGAGTGGGGGCGGAGAGTGGGGGCGGTGAGTGGGGGCGGAGAGTGGGGGCGGAGAGTGGGGGCGGGGAGTGGGGGCGGGGAGTGGGGGCGGGGAGTGGGGGCGGGGAGTGGGGGCGGGGAGTGGGGGCGGGGAGTGGTGGCGGGGAGTGGTGGCGGGGTGTGGGACGGGGAGTGGGGACGGGGAGTGGGGACGGGGAGTGGGGACGGGGAGTGGGGACGGGGAGTGGGGACGGGGAGAGGGGACGGGGAGAGGGGACGGGGAGTGGGGACGGGGAGTGGCGCCCGGGAGTGGGGACGGGGAGTGGGGACGGGGAGTGGGGACGGGGAGTGGGGACGGGGAGTGGGGACGGGGAGTGGGGACGGTGAGAGGGGACGGAGAGAGGGGACGGAGAGAGGGGACGGTGAGCGGGGACGGTGAGAGGGGACGGTGAGAGGGGACGGTGAGAGGGGACGGTGAGAGGGGACGGAGAGAGGGGACGGAGAGAGGGGACGGTGAGTGGCTACGGTGAGTGGGGTCAGAGAGTGGGGACGGACGGTGAGTAGCTACGGGGAGTGGGGACGGGGAGTGGGGACGGGGAGTGGGGACGGTGAGTGGGGCGGAGAGTGGGGGCGGTGAGTGGGGGCGTTGAGTGGGGGCGGTGAGTGGGGGCGGTGAGTGGGGGCGGAGAGTGGGGGCGGAGAGTGGGGGCGGAGAGTGGGGGCGGAGAGTGGGGCGATGAGTGGGGGCGGAGAGTGGGGGCGGAGAGTGGGGGCGGAGAGTGGGGGCGGAGAGTGGGGGCGGAGAGTGGGGGCGGAGAGTGGGGGCGGAGAGTGGGGGCGGGGAGTGGGGGCGGGGAGTGGGGCGGAGAGTGGGGGCGGAGAGTGGGGACGGAGAGTGGGGACGGAGAGTGGGGACGGTGGGTGTGGACGGTGGGTGGGGACGGGGTGTGGGGACGGGGGGTGGGGACGGGGGGTGGCGACGGGGGGTGGGGAGGGCGAGTGGGGAGGGGAGAGGGGACGGTGAGTGGCTACGGTGAGTGGCTACGGTGAGTGAAGTCGGAGAGTGGGGACGGGGAGTGGGGACGGGGATTGGGGACGTGGAGAGGGGATGGGGAGAGGGGACAGTGAGTGGCTATTATGAGTGGGGTCGGGGAGAGGGGTCGGGGAGTGGGGTCGGGGAGTGGGGTCGGGGAGTGGGGACGGGGAGTGGGGAGAGTGGACGGGGAGAGGGGACGGGGAGAGGGGACGTGGAGAGGGGGCGGGGAGAGCGGACGGTGAGTGGCTACGGTGAGAGGGGTCGGAGAGTGGGGTCGGGGAGTGGGGGCGGGGAGTGGGGACGGGAGAGGGGACGGTGAGAGGGGACGGTGAGAGGGGACGGAGAGAGGGGACGGAGAGAGGGGACGGAGAGAGGGGACGGAGAGAGGGGACGGTGAGTGGCTACGGTGAGTGGGGTCAGAGAGTGGGGACGGACGGTGAGTAGCTACGGGGAGTGGGGACGGTGAGTGGGGTCAGAGAGTGGGGACGGACGGTGAGTAGCTACGGGGAGTGGGGACGGGGAGTGGGGGCGGGGAGTGGGGGCGGGGAGTGGGGGCGGGGAGTGGGGGGCGGGGAGTGGGGGCGGAGAGTGGGGGCGGAGAGTGGGGGCGGAGAGTGGGGGCGGAGAGTGGGGGCGGAGAGTGGGGGCGGAGAGTGGGGGCGGAGAGTGGGGGCGGGGAGTGGGGGCGGGAGTGGGGGCGGGGAGCGGGGGCGGGGAGCGGGGGCGGGGAGCGGGGGCGGGGAGCGGGGGCGGGGAGCGGGGGCGGGGAGCGGGGACGGGGAGCGGGGACGGGGAGCGGGGACGGGGAACGGGGAGCGGGGACGGGGAGCGGGGACGGGGAGCGGGGACTGGGAGCGGGGACTGGGAACGGGGACTGGGAGCGGGGACTGGGAGCGGGGACGGGGAGCGGGGACGGTGAGAGGGGACGGTGAGAGGTGCCGGTGAGATGGGACGGGGAGTGGGGACGGGGAGAGGGGACGGGGAGAGGGGACGGTGAGAGGGGACGGGGAGTGGGACGGGGAGAGGGGACGGGGTGTGGGGACGGGGAGTGGGGACGGGGAGTGGGGACGGGGAGTGGGGACGGGGAGTGGGGACGGGGAGTGGGGACCGGGAGTGTGGACGGGGAGTGGGGACGGGGAGTGGGGACGGGGAGTGGTGCCGGGGAGTGGGGACGGGGAGTGCGGACGGGGAGTGCGGACGGGGAGTGGGGACGGTGAGAGGGGACGGAGAGAGGGGACGGAGAGAGGGGACGGAGAGAGGGGACGGTGAGCGGGGACGGTGAGAGGGGACGGTGAGAGGGGACGGTGAGAGGGGACGGTGAGAGGGGACGGTGAGAGGGGACGGAGAGAGGGGACGGTGAGTGGCTACGGTGAGTGGGGTCAGAGTGTGGGGACGGACGGTGAGTAGCTACGGGGAGTGGGGACGGGGAGTGGGGACGGGGAGTGGGGACGGGGAGTGGGGACGGGGAGTGGGGGCGGTGAGTGGGGGCGGTGAGTGGGGGCGGTGAGTGGGGGCGGTGAGTGGGGGCGGAGAGTGGGGGCGGAGAGTGGGGGCGGTGAGTGGGGGCGGAGAGTGGGGGCGGAGAGTGGGGGCGGAGAGTGGGGGCGGAGAGTGGGGGCGGAGAGTGGGGGCGGAGAGTGGGGGCGGGGAGTGGAGGCGGGGAGTGGGGGCGGGGAGTGGGGGCGGGGAGTGGGGGCGGAGAGTGGGGACGGAGAGTGGGGACGGAGAGTGGGGACGGAGAGTGGGGACGGAGAGTGGGGACGGAGAGTGGGGGCGGTGAGTGGGGGCGGAGAGTGGGGGCGGAGAGTGGGGGCGGGGAGTGGGGGCGGGGAGTGGGGGCGGGGAGTGGGGGCGGGGAGTGGGGGCGGGGAGTGGGGGCGGGGAGTGGGGGCGGGGAGTGGGGGCGGGGAGTGGGGGCGGGGTGTGGGGACGGGGAGTGGGGACGGGGAGTGGGGACGGGGAGTGGGGACGGGGAGTGGGGACGGGGAGAGGGGACGGGGAGTGGGGACGGGGAGTGGGGACGGGGAGTGGGGACGGGGAGTGGGGACGGGGAGTGGGGACGGGGAGAGGGACGGGGAGAGGGGACGGGGAGAGGGGACGGGGAGAGGGGACGGGGAGAGGGGACGGGGAGTGGGGACGGGGAGTGGCGCCCGGGAGTGGGGACGGGGAGTGCGGACGGGGAGTGGGGACGGGGAGTGGGGACGGGGAGTGGGGACGGGGAGTGGGGACGGGGAGTGGGGACGGTGAGAGGGGACGGAGAGAGGGGACGGAGAGAGGGGACGGTGAGCGGGGACGGTGAGAGGGGACGGTGAGAGGGGACGGTGAGAGGGGACGGTGAGAGGGGACGGAGAGAGGGGACGGAGAGAGGGGACGGAGAGAGGGGACGGAGAGAGGGGACGGAGAGAGGGGACGGTGAGTGGCTACGGTGAGTGGGGTCAGAGAGTGGGGACGGACGGTGAGTAGCTACGGGGAGTGGGGACGGGGAGTGGGGACGGGGAGTGGGGACGGGGAGTGGGGACGGGGAGTGGGGACGGTGAGTGGGGGCGGAGAGTGGGGGCGGAGAGTGGGGGCGGTGAGTGGGGGCGTTGAGTGGGGGCGGTGAGTGGGGGCGGAGAGTGGGGGCGGAGAGTGGGGGCGGAGAGTGGGGGCGGAGAGTGGGGGCGGTGAGTGGGGGCGGAGAGTGGGGGCGGAGAGTGGGGGCGGAGAGTGGGGGCGGAGAGTGGGGGCGGGGAGTGGGGGCGGGGAGTGGGGGCGGGGAGTGGGGGCGGGGAGTGGGGGCGGGGAGTGGGGGCGGGGAGTGGGGGCGGGGAGTGGGGGCGGGGTGTGGGGACGGGGAGTGGGGACGGGGAGTGGGGACGGGGAGTGGGGACGGGGAGAGGGGACGGGGAGAGGGGACGGGGAGTGGGGACGGGGAGTGGGGACGGGGAGTGGGGACGGGGAGTGGGGACGGGGAGAGGGGACGGGGAGAGGGGACGGGGAGTGGGGACGGGGAGTGGCGCCCGGGAGTGGGGACGGGGAGTGGGGACGGGGAGTGGGGACGGGGAGTGGGGACGGGGAGTGGGGACGGTGAGAGGGGACGGAGAGAGGGGACGGAGAGAGGGGACGGTGAGCGGGGACGGTGAGCGGGGACGGTGAGAGGGGACGGTGAGAGGGGACGGTGAGAGGGGACGGTGAGAGGGGACGGTGAGAGGGGACGGAGAGAGGGGACGGAGAGAGGGGACGGTGAGTGGCTACGGTGAGTGGGGTCAGAGAGTGGGGACGGACGGTGAGTAGCTACGGGGAGTGGGGACGGGGAGTGGGGACGGGGACTGGGGACGGGGAGTGGGGACGGTGAGTGGGGGCGGAGAGTGGGGGCGTTGAGTGGGGGCGGTGAGTGGGGGCGGAGAGTGGGGGCGGAGAGTGGGGGCGGAGAGTGGGGGCGGAGAGTGGGGGCGGAGAGTGGGGGCGGTGAGTGGGGGCGGAGAGTGGGGGCGGAGAGTGGGGGCGGAGAGTGGGGGCGGGGAGTGGGGGCGGGGAGTGGGGGCGGAGAGTGGGGGCGGAGAGTGGGGGCGGGGAGTGGGGGCGGGGAGTGGGGGCGGGGAGTGGGGGCGGGGAGTGGGGCGGGGCGTGGGGACGGAGAGTGGGGACGGAGAGTGGGGACGGAGAGTGGGGGCGGTGAGTGGGGGCGGTGAGTGGGGGCGGTGAGTGGGGGCGGGGAGTGGGGGCGGGGAGTGGGGGCGGGGAGTGGGGGCGGGGAGTGGGGGCGGTGAGTGGGGGCGGGAGTGGGGGCGGGGAGTGGGGGCGGGGAGTGGGGGCGGGGAGTGGGGGCGGGGAGTGGGGGCGGGGAGTGGGGGCGGGGAGTGGGGGCGGAGAGTGGGGGCGGAGAGTGGGGGCGGAGAGTGGGGGCGGTGAGTGGGGGCGGGGAGTGGGGGAGGGGAGTGGGGGAGGGGAGTGGGGGAGGGGAGTGGGGGCGGGGAGTGGGGGCGGGGAGTGGGGGCGGGGAGTGGGGGCGGGGAGTGGGGGCGGGGAGTGGGGGCGGGGAGTGGGGGCGGGGAGTGGGGGCGGGGAGTGGGGGCGGGGAGTGGGGGCGGGCAGTGGCGGCGGGCAGTGGCGGCGGGGAGTGGCGGCGGGGAGTGGGGGCGGGGAGTGGGGGCGGGGAGTGGGGACGGGGAGTGGGGACGGAGAGTGGGGACGGTGAGTGGGGACGGTGAGTGGGGACGGTGAGTGGGGACGGAGAGTGGGGACGGAGAGTGGGGACGGAGAGTGGGGACGGTGGGTGGGGACGGTGGGTGGGGACGGTGGGTGGGGACTTGGTGTGGGGACGGGGGGTGGCGACGGGTTGTGGGGAGGGCGAGTGGGGAGGGGGAGAGGGGACGGTGAGTGGCTACGGTGAGTGGCTACGGTGAGTGAAGTCGGAGAGTGGGGACGGGGAGTGGGGACGGGGAGTGGGGACGGGGATTGGGGACGTGGAGAGGGGATGGGGAGAGGGGATAGTGAGTGGCTATTATGAGTGGGGTCGGGGAGAGGGGTCGGGGAGTGGGGTCGGGGAGTGGGGTCGGGGAGTGGGGTCGGGGAGTGGGGACGGGGAGTGGGGAGAGTGGACGGGGAGAGGGGACGGGGAGAGGGGACGTGGAGAGGGGGCGGGGAGAGCGGACGGTGAGTGGCTACGGTGAGAGGGGTCGGAGAGTGGGGTCGGGGAGTGGGGGCGGGGAGTGGGGACGGGGAGAGGGGACGGTGAGAGGGGACGGTGAGAGGGGACGGAGAGAGGGGACGGAGAGAGGGAACGGAGAGAGGGGACGGTGAGTGGCTACGGTGAGTGGGGTCAGAGAGTGGGGACGGACGGTGAGTAGCTACGGGGAGTGGGGACGGTGAGTGGGGTCAGAGAGTGGGGACGGACGGTGAGTAGCTACGGGGAGTGGGGGCGGTGAGTGGGGGCGGGGAGTGGGGGCGGGGAGTGGGGGCGGGGAGTGGGGGCGGAGAGTGGGGGCGGAGAGTGGGGGCGGAGAGTGGGGGCGGAGAGTGGGGGCGGAGAGTGGGGGCGGAGAGTGGGGGCGGAGAGTGGGGGCGGGGAGTGGGGGCGGGGAGTGGGGGCGGGGAGTGGGGGCGGGGAGTGGGGGCGGGGAGTGGGGGCGGGGAGCGGGGGCGGGGAGATGGGGCGGGGAGCGGGGGCGGGGAGCGGGGGCGGGGAGCGGGGGCGGGGTGCGGGGGCGGGGAGCGGGGGCGGGGAGCGGGGGCGGGGAGCGGGGGCGGGGAGCGGGGGCGGGGAGCGGGGGCGGGGAGTGGGGGCGGGGAGTGGGGACGGAGGGTGGGGACGGAGGGTGGGGACGGTGGGTGGGGACGGGGTGTGGGGACGGGGGGTGGGGAGTGCGAGTGGGGAGGGGGAGAGGGGACGGTGAGTGGCTACGGTGAGTGGCTACGGTGAGTGAAGTCGGAGAGTGGGGACGGGGAGTCGGGACGGGGAGTGGGGACGGGGAGAGGGGACGGGGAGAGGGGACGGGGAGTGGCTATGATGAGTGGGGTCGGGGAGAGGGGTCGGGGAGTGGGGTCGGGGAGTGGGGTCGGGGAGTGGGGTCGGGGAGTGGGGTCGGGGAGTGGGGACGGGGAGTGGGGACGGGGAGTGGGGACGGGGAGTGGGATCGGGGAGTGGGGAGAGGGGACGGGGAGAGGGGACGGGGAGAGGGGACGGGGAGAGGGGTCGGGGAGTGGGGTCGGGGAGTGGGGGCGGTGAGTGGGGACGGTGAGTGGGGGCGGTGAGTGGGGGCGGTGCGTGGGGGCGGGGAGTGGGGGCGGGGAGTGGGGGCGGGGAGTGGGGGCGGGGAGTGGGGGCGGGGAGTGGGGGCGGCGAGTGGGGGCGGCGAGTGGGGGCGGCGAGTGGGGGCGGGGAGTGGGGGCGGGGAGTGGGGGCGGGGAGTGGGGGCGGGGAGTGGGGGCGGGGAGTGGGGGCGGGGAGTGGGGGCGGGGAGTGGGGGCGGAGAGTGGGGGCGGAGAGTGGGGGCGGAGAGTGGGGGCGGAGAGTGGGGGCGGAGAGTGGGGGCGGTGAGTGGGGGCGGTGAGTGGGGGCGGTGAGTGGGGGCGGAGAGTGGGGGCGGAGAGTGGGGGCGGAGAGTGGGGGCGGAGAGTGGGGGCGGAGAGTGGGGGCGGAGAGTGGGGGCGGAGAGTGGGGGCGGAGAGTGGGGGCGGTGAGTGGGGGCGGGGAGTGGGGGCGGGGAGTGGGGGCGGTGAGTGGGGGCGGAGAGTGGGGGCGGTGAGTGGGGGCGGGGATTGGGGGCGGGGATTGGGGGCGGGGAGTGGGGGCGGGGAGTGGGGGCGGGGAGTGGGGGCGGTGAGTGGGGAGAGGAGTGGGGAGAGGAGTGGGGAGAGGAGTGGGGAGAGGAGTGGGGAGAGGAGTGGGGAGAGGAGTGGGGAGAGGAGTGGGGAGAGGAGTGGGGAGAGGAGTGGGGAGAGGAGTGGGGAGAGGAGTGGGGAGAGGAGTGGGGAGAGGAGTGGGGAGAGGAGTGGGGAGAGGAGTGGGGAGAGGAGTGGGGAGAGGAGTGGGGAGAGGAGTGGGGGCGGGGAGTGGGGGCGTGGAGTGGGGGCGGGGAGTGGGGGCGGGGAGTGGGGGCGGGGAGTGGGGGCGGGGAGTGGGGGCGGGGAGTGGGGGCGGGGAGTGGGGGCGGGGAGTGGGGATGGTGGAGTGGGGATGTTGGAGTTGGGAGGGGGGATTGGGGAGGGGGGAGTGGGAAGGGGGAGTGGGTACGGGGGGAGTGGGTACGGGGGGTGGGGATGGGGGAGTGGGGAAGTGGGGGTGGGGAAGGGGGGGTGGGGATGGGGGAGTGGGAAAAGACGGTGAGTGGGGAGTGGGGACGGGGAGTGGGGACGGTGAGTGGGGAGTGGGGACGGGGAGTGGGGACGGTTAGTGGGGATGGGGAGTGGGGTCGCGGAGTGGGGCGGGGAGTGGGGATGGTGGAGTGGGGATGGTGGAGTGGGATGGGGGGAGTGGGGAGGGGGGAGTGGGGACGGTGGAGTGGGGACGGTGGAGTGGGAAGGGGGAGTGGGTACGGGGGGAGTGGGTACGGGTTGAGTGGGTACGGGGGAGTGGGGAAGGGTGGGTGGGGAAGGGGGGGTGGGGAAGGGGGGGTGGGGATGGGGGAGTGGCAAAGGACGGTGAGTGGGGAGTGGGGACGGGGAGTGGGGACGGTTAGTGGGGACGGGGATTGGGGGCGCGGAGTGGGGGCGCGGAGTGGGGACGGGGAGTGGGAACGGGGAGTGGGAACGGGGAGTGGGGACGGGGAGTGGGGAAGGGGAGTGGGGTAGGGGAGTGGGGAAGGGTGAGTGGGGAGGGTGAGTGGGGAGGGTGAGTGGGGAGGGTGAGTGGGGAGGGTGAGTGGGGAGGGTGAGTGGGGAGGGTGAGTGGGGAGGGGGAGTGGGGAGGGAGAGAGGGGAGGGGGAGTGGGTACGGGGGAGTGGGGAAGGGGGGGTGGGGAAGGGGGGGTGGGGATGGGGGAGTGGGAAAGGACAGTGAGTGGGGAGTGGGGACGGGGAGTGGGGACGGTTAGTGGGGACGGGATTGGGGGCGCGGAGTGGGGACGGGGAGTGGGGACGGGGAGTGGGGAGGGTGAGTGGGGAGGGTGAGTGGGGAGGGTGAGTGGGGAGGGTGAGTGGGGAGGGTGAGTGGGGAGGGGGAGTGGGGAGGGGGAGTGGGGAGGGGGAGAGGGGAGGGGGAGTGGGGGCGGGGGGTGGGGGCGGGGAGTGGGGGCGGGGAGTGGGGGCGGGGAGTGGGGGCGGGGAGAGGGGACGGTGAGTGGCTACGGTGAGAGGGGTCGGGGAGTGGGGTCGGGGAGTGGGGGCGGGGAGTGGGGGCGGGGAGTGGGGGCGGGGAGTGGGGGCGGGGAGTGGGGGCGGAGAGTGGGGGCGGGGAGTGGGGGCGGGGAGTGGCGGCGGGGAGTGGCGGCGGGGAGTGGGGGCGGGGAGTGGCGGCGGGGAGTGGCGGCGGGGAGTGGGGGCGGGGAGTGGGGGCGGGGAGTGGGGGCGGGGAGTGGGGACGGGGAGTGGGGACGGAGAGTGGGGACGGTGAGTGGGGACGGTGAGTGGGGACGGAGAGTGGGGACGGAGAGTGGGGACGGAGAGTGGGGACGGAGAGTGGGGACGGAGAGTGGGGACGGAGAGTGGGGACGGTGAGTGGGGACGGTGAGTGCGGCCGGAGTGTGGGGACGGTGGGTGGGGACGGGGGGTGGGGACGGGGGGTGGGGACGGGGTGTGGGGACGGGGGGTGGGGAGGGGGAGAGGGGACGGTGAGTGGCTACGGTGAGTGGGGGCGGAGAGTGGGGGCGGGGAGTGGGGGCGGGGAGTGGCGGCGGGGAGTGGGTGCGGTGAGTGGGGACGGTGAGTGGGGACGGTGAGTGGGGACGGTGAGTGGGGACGGGGAGTGGGGGCGGGGAGTGGGGGCGGGGAGTGGGGACGGGGAGTGGCGCCGAGGAGTGGGGACGGGGAGTGGGGACGGGGAGTGGGGACGGGGAGTGGGGACGGGGAGTGGGGGCGGGGAGTGGGGATGGTGGAGTGGGGATGGTGGAGTGGGGATGGTGGAGTGGGGAGGGGGGAGTGGGGACGGTGGAGTGGGAAGGGGGGAGTGGGTACGGGGGGAGTGGGTACAGGGGGTGGGGATGGGGGAGTGGGGAAGGGGGGGTGGGGAAGGGGGGGTGTGGATGGGGGAGTGGGAAAGGACGGTGAGTGGGGAGTGGGGACGGTTAGTGGGGATGGGGAGTGGGGGCGCGGAGTGGGGGCGGGGAGTGGGGATGGTGGAGTGGGGAGGGGGGAGTGGGGAGGGGGGAGTGGGGACGGTGGAGTGGGGACGGTGGAGTGGGGACGGTGGAGTGGGAAGGGGGGAGTGGGTACGGGGGGAGTGGGTACGGGGGGAGTGGGTACGGGGGGTGGGGATGGGGGAGTGGGGAAGGGGGGGTGGGGAAGGGGGGGTGGGGATGGGGGAGTGGGAAAGGACGGTGAGTGGGGTGTGGGGACGGGGAGTGGGGACGGTTAGTGGGGACGGGGATTGGGGGCGCGGAGTGGGGGCGCGGAGTGGGGACGGGGAGTGGGGACGGGGAGTGGGGACGGGGAGTGGGGACGGGGAGTGGGGAAGGGGCGTGGGGAAGGGGAGTGGGGAGGGTGAGTGGGGAGGGTGAGTGGGGAGGGTGAGTGGGGAGGGTGAGTGGGAGGGTGAGTGGGGAGGGGGAGAGGGGAGGGGGAGTGGGGGCGGGGGTTGGGGGCGGGGGTGGGGGCGGGGAGGGGGGCGGTGAGTGGGGGCGGTGAGTGGGGGCGGTGAGTGGGGGCGGGGAGTGGGGGCGGGGAGTGGGGACGGGGAGTGGGGACGGGGAGTGGGGACGGGGAGTGGGGACGGGGAGAGGGGACGGTGAGTGGCTATGATGAGTGGGGTCGGGGAGAGGGGTCGGGGAGTGGGGTCGGGGAGTGGGGACGGGGAGTGGGGACGGGGAGAGGGGACGGTGAGTGGCTACGGTGAGAGGGGTCGGGGAGTGGGGTCGGGGAGTGAGGTCGGGGAGTGGGGGCGGGGAGTGGGGGCGGGGAGTGGGGGCTGAGAGTGGGGGCCGAGAGTGGGGGCCGAGAGTGGGGGCGGAGAGTGGGGGCGGAGAGTGGGGGCGGAGAGTGGGGGCGGAGAGTGGGGGCGGTGAGTGGGGGCGGAGAGTGGGGGCGGAGAGTGGGGGCGGAGAGTGGGGGCGGAGAGTGGGGGCGGTGAGTGGGGGCGGTGAGTGGGGGCGGTGAGTGGGGGCGGAGAGTGGGGGCGGAGAGTGGGGGCGGACGGTGAGTAGCTACGGGGAGTGGGGACGGGGAGTGGGGACGGGGAGTGGGGGCGGTGAGTGGGGGCGGAGAGTGGGGGCGGAGAGTGGGGGCAGAGAGTGGGGGCGGAGAGTGGGGGCGGAGAGTGGGGGCGGAGAGTGGGGGCGGAGAGTGGGGGCGGTGAGTGGGGGCGGTGAGTGGGGGCGGTGAGTGGGGGCGGAGAGTGGGGGCGGAGAGTGGGGGCGGAGAGTGGGGGCGGAGAGTGGGGGCGGAGAGTGGGGGCGGAGAGTGGGGGCGGAGAGTGGGGGCGGAGAGTGGGGGCGGAGAGTGGGGGCGGTGAGTGGGGGCGGAGAGTGGGGGCGGGGAGTGGGGGCGGGGAGTGGGGGCGGGGAGTGGGGGCGGGGAGTAGTGGCGGGGAGTGGGGGCGGGGAGTGGGGGCGGGGAGTGGGGGCGGGGAGTGGGGGCGGGGAGTGGGGGCGGGGAGTGGGGCGGGGAGTGGGGACGGGGAGTGGGGACGGGGAGTGGGGACGGGGAGTGGGGGCGGGGAGTGGGGACGGGGAGTGGGGGCGGAGAGTGGGGGCGGAGAGTGGGGAAGGAGAGTGGGGGCGGGGAGTGGGGAGCGGGGGCGGGGAGTGGGGGCGGGGAGTGGGGGCGGGGAGTGGGGGCGGAGAGTGGGGGCGGTGAGTGGGGGCGGTGAGTGGGGGCGGTGAGTGGGGGCGGTGAGTGGGGGCGGAGAGTGGGGGCGGAGAGTGGGGGTGGAGAATGGGGGCGGACGGTGAGTAGCTACGGGGAGTGGGGACGGGGAGTGGGGACGGGGAGTGGGGGCGGTGAGTGGGGGCGGAGAGTGGGGGCGGAGAGTGGGGGCGGAGAGTGGGGGCGGTGAGTGGGGCCGGTGAGTGGGGGCGGTGAGTGGGGGCGGTGAGTGGGGGCGGAGAGTGGGGGCGGTGAGTGGGGGCGGTGAGTGGGGGCGGTGAGTGGGGGCGGTGAGTGGGGGCGGTGAGTGGGGGCGGAGAGTGGGGGCGGAGAGTGGGGGCGGAGAGTGGGGGCGGAGAGTGGGGGCGGAGAGTGGGGGCGGGGAGTGGGGAGTGGGGGCGGGGAGTGGGGGCGGGGAGTGGGGGCGGGGAGTGGGGGCGGAGAGTGGGGGCGGAGAGTGGGGGCGGAGAGTGGGGGCGGTGAGTGGGGGCGGTGAGTGGGGGCGGAGAGTGGGGGCGGAGAGTGGGGGCGGAGAGTGGGGGCGGACGGTGAGTAGCTACGGGGAGTGGGGACGGGGAGTGGGGACGGGGAGTGGGGGCGGTGAGTGGGGGCGGAGAGTGGGGGCGGAGAGTGGGGGCGGTGAGTGGGGGCGGTGAGTGGGGGCGGTGAGTGGGGGCGGTGAGTGGGGGCGGAGAGTGGGGGCGGTGAGTGGGGGCGGTGAGTGGGGGCGGTGAGTGGGGGCGGTGAGTGGGGGCGGAGAGTGGGGGCGGAGAGTGGGGGCGGAGAGTGGGGGCGGGGAGTGGGGGCGGGGAGTGGGGGCGGGGAGTGGGGGCGGGGAGTGGGGGCGGGGAGTGGGGGCGGGGAGTGGGGGCGGGGAGTGGGGGCGGGGAGTGGGGGCGGGGAGTGGGGGCGGGGAGTGGGGGCGGGGAGTGGGGGCGGGGAGTGGGGGCGGGGAGTGGGGGCGGGGAGTGGGGGCGGGGAGTGGGGACGGAGGGTGGGGACGGAGGGTGGGGACGGAGGGTGGGGACGGGGGGGTGGGGACGGAGGGTGGGGACGGGGGTTGGTGACGGGGGTTGGGGACGGGGGGTGGGGACGGGGGGTGGGGACGGGGGGTGGGGACGGGGGGTGGGGACGGGGTGTGGGGAGGGCGAGTGGGGACGGTGAGTGGCTACAGTGAGTGAAGTCGGAGAGTGGGGACGGGGAGTGGGGACGGGGAGAGGGGACGGTGAGTGGCTATGATGAGTGGGGTCGGGGAGAGGGGTCGGGGAGTGGGGTCGGGGGGTGGGGTCGGGGAGTGGGGTCGGGGAGTGGGGTCGGGGAGTGGGGTCGGGGAGTGGGGTCGGGGAGTGGGGAGTGGGGACGGGGAGTGGGGAGAGGGGACGGGGAGAGGGGACGGGGAGAGGGGACGGTGAGTGGCTACGGTGAGAGGGGTCGGAGAGTGGGGTCGGGGAGTGGGGGCGGGGAGTGGGGACGGTGAGAGGGGACGGTGAGAGGGGACGGTGAGAGGGGACGGTGAGAGGGGACGGAGAGAGGGGACGGAGAGAGGGGACGGTGAGTGGCTACGGTGAGTGGGGTCAGAGAGTGGGGACGGACGGTGAGTAGCTACGGGGAGTGGGGACGGGGAGTGGGGGCGGGGAGTGGGGGCGGGGAGTGGGGGCCGGAGAGTGGGGGCGGTGAGTGGGGGCGGTGAGTGGGGGCGGAGAGTGGGGGCGGAGAGTGGGGGCGGAGAGTGGGGGCGGAGAGTGGGGGCGGAGAGTGGGGGCGGAGAGTGGGGGCGGGGAGTGGGGGCGGGGAGTGGGGGCGGGGAGTGGGGGCGGGGAGTGGGGGCAGGGAGTGGGGGCGGGGAGAGGGGACGGTGAGTGGCTACGGTGAGTGGCTACGGTGAGTGAAGTCGGAGAGTGGGGACGGAGAGTGGGGACGGGGAGTGGGGACGGGGAGTGGGGACGGGGAGAGGGGACGGTGAGTGGCTATGATGAGTGGGGTCGGGGAGAGGGGTCGTGGAGAGGGGTCGGGGAGTGGGGTCGGGGAGTGGGGTCGGGGAGTGGGGTCGGGGAGTGGGGTCGGGGAGTGGGGTCGGGGAGTGGGTTCGGGGAGTGGGTTCGGGGAGTGGGGTCGGGGAGAGGGGACGGGGAGAGGGGATGGTGAGTGGCTACGGTGAGAGGGGTCGGAGAGTGGGGTCGGGGAGTGGGGACGGTGGGTGGGGGCGGTGGGTGGGGGCGGTGAGTGGGGGCGGTGAGTGGGGGCGGAGAGTGGGGGCGGGGAGTGGGGGCGGGGAGTGGGGGCGGGGAGTGGGGGCGGGGAGTGGGGGCGGAGAGTGGGGGCGGAGAGTGGGGGCGGAGAGTGGGGGCGGAGAGTGGGGGCGGAGAGTGGGGGCGGTGAGTGGCTGCGGTGAGTGGCTGCGGTGAGTGGGGGCGGAGAGTGGGGGCGGAGAGTGGGGGCGGAGAGTGGGGGCGGAGAGTGGGGGCGGGGAGTGGGGGCGGGGAGTGGGGGCGGGGAGTGGGGGCGGGGAGTGGGGGCGGGGAGTGGGGGCGGGGAGTGGGGGCGGTGAGTGGGGGCGGTGAGTGGGGGCGGTGAGTGGGGGCGGGGAGTGGGGGCGGGGAGTGGGGGCGGTGAGTGGGGGCGGTGAGTGGGGGCGGGGAGTGGGGGCGGGGAGTGGGGGCGGGGAGTGGGGGCGGGGAGTGGGGGCGGGGAGTGGGGGCGGGGAGTGGGGATGGTGGAGTGGGGATGGTGGAGTGGGGAGGGTGGAGTGGGGAGGGGGGTGTGGGGACGGTGGAGTGGGAAGGGGGGAGTGGGCACGGGGGGAGAGGGTACGGGGAGTGGGGAAGGGGGGGTGGGGAAGGGGGGGTGGGGATGGGGGAGTGGGAAAGGACGGTGAGTGGGGAGTGGGGACGGTGAGTGGGGACGGTTAGTGGGGATGGGGAGTTGGGGCGCGGAGTGGGGCGGGTGGAGTGGGGAGGGGGGAGTGGGGAGGGGGGAGTGGGGACGGGGGAGTGGGGACGGTGGAGTGGGGACGGTGGAGTGGGGACGGTGGAGTGGGAAGGGGGGAGTGGGTACGGGGGGAGTGGGTACGGGGGGAGTGGGTACGGGGGGGTGGGGAAAGGGGGGTGGGGAAGGGGGGGTGGGGATGGGGGAGTGGGAAAGGACGGTGAGTGGGGAGTGGGGACTGGGAGTGGGGACGGTTAGTGGGGACGGGGATTGGGGGCGCGGAGTGGGGGCGCGGAGTGGGGGCGCGGAGTGGGGACGGGGAGTGGGGACGGGGAGTGGGGACGGGGAGTGGGGACGGGGAGTGGGGAAGGGGAGTGGGGAAGGGGCGTGGGGAGGGTGAGTGGGGAGGGTGAGTGGGGAGGGGGAGTGGGGAGGGTGAGTGGGGAGGGTGAATGGGGAGGGTGAGTGGGGAGGGTGAGTGGGGAGGGTGAGTGGGGAGGGGGAGTGGGGAGGGGGAGAGGGGAGGGGGAGAGGGGAGGGGGAGTGGGGGCGGTGGTTGGGGGCGGGGGGTGGGGGCGGGGAGTGGGGGCGGTGAGTGGGGGCGGGGAGTGGGGGCGGGGAGTGGGGGCGGGGAGTGGGGGCGGGGAGTGGGGACGGGGAGTGGGGGTGGGGAGAGGGAGCGGGGAGTGGGGTCGGGGAGTGGGGATGGGGAGTGGGGACGGGGAGTGGGGACGGGGAGTGGGGACGGGGAGAGGGGACGGTGAGTGGCTACGGTGAGAGGGGTCGGGGAGTGGGGGCGGGGAGTGGGGGCGGGGAGTGGGGGCGGGGAGTGGGGGCGGGGAGTGGGGGCGGGGAGTGGGGGCGGAGAGTGGTGGCGGAGAGTGGGGGCGGAGAGTGGGGGCGGAGAGTGGGTGCGGGGAGTAGGTGCGGGGAGTGGCGGCGGGGAGTGGGGGCGGGGAGTGGGGGCGGGGAGTGGGGACGGTGAGTGGGGACGGTGAGTGGGGACGGAGAGTGGGGACGGTGAGTGGGGACGGAGTGTGGGGACGGTGGGTGGGGACGGGGGTGGGGACGGGGTGTGGGGACGGGGGTGGGGAGGGGGAGAGGGGACGGTGAGTGGCTACGGTGAGTGGCTACGGTGAGTGAAGTCGGAGAGTGGGGACGGGGAGTGGGGACGGGGAGTCGGGACGGGGAGTGGGGACGGGGAGAGGGGACGGTGAGTGGCTATGATGAGTGGGGTCGGGGAGAGGGGTCGGGGAGTGGGGTCGGGGAGTGGGGTCGGGGAGTGGGGTCGGGGAGTGGGGTCGGGGAGTGGGGTCGGGGAGTGGGGACGGGGAGAGGGGACGGGGAGAGGGGACGGGGAGAGGGGACGGTGAGTGGCTACGGTGAGAGGGGTCGGAGAGTGGGGTCGGGGAGTGGGGGCGGGGAGTGGGGACGGTGAGAGGGGACGGTGAGAGGGGACGGTGAGAGGGGACGGAGAGAGGGGACGGAGAGAGGGGACGGTGAGTGGCTACGGTGAGTGGGGTCAGAGAGTGGGGACGGACGGTGAGTAGTTACGGGGAGTGGGGACGGGGAGTGGGGGCGGGGAGTGGGGGCGGGGAGTGGGGGCGGAGAGTGGGGGCGGTGAGTGGGGGCGGAGAGTGGGGGCGGAGAGTGGGGGCGGAGAGTGGGGGCGGTGAGTGGGGGCGGTGAGTGGGGGCGGAGAGTGGGGGCGGAGAGTGGGGGCGGAGAGTGGGGGCGGAGAGTGGGGGCGGAGAGTGGGGGCGGGGAGTGGGGGCGGGGAGTGGGGGCGGGGAGTGGGGGCGGGGAGTGGGGGCGGGGAGTGGGGGCAGGGAGTGGGGGCAGGGAGTGGGGGCGGGGAGTGGGGGCAGGGAGTGGGGGCGGGGAGAGGGGACGGTGAGTGGCTACGGTGAGTGAAGTCGGAGAGTGGGGAAGGGGAGTGGGGACGGGGAGTGGGGATGGGGAGTGGGGACGGGGAGAGGGGACGGTGAGTGGCTATGATGAGTGGGGTCGGGGAGAGGGGTCGTGGAGAGGGGTCGGGGAGTGGGGTCGGGGAGTGGGGTCGGGGAGTGGGGTCGGGGAGAGGGGACGGGGAGAGGGGATGGTGAGTGGCTACGGTGAGAGGGGTCGGAGAGTGGGGTCGGGGAGTGGGGGCGGGGAGTGGGGACGGTGGGTGGGGGCGGTGGGTGGGGGCGGTGAGTGGGGGCGGTGAGTGGGGGCGGGGAGTGGGGGCGGGGAGTGGGGGCGGGGAGTGGGGGCGGGGAGTGGGGGCGGGGAGTGGGGGCGGGGAGTGGGGGCGGGGAGTGGGGGCGGGGAGTGGGGGCGGGGAGTGGGGGCGGAGAGTGGGGGCGGAGAGTGGGGGCGGTGAGTGGCTGCGGTGAGTGGGGGCGGAGAGTGGGGGCGGAGAGTGGGGGCGGAGAGTGGGGGCGGAGAGTGGGGGCGGGGAGTGGGGGCGGGGAGTGGGGGCGGTGAGTGGGGGCGGTGAGTGGGGGCGGTGAGTGGGGGCGGGGAGTGGGGGCGGTGAGTGGGGGCGGTGAGTGGGGGCGGTGAGTGGGGGCGGTGAGTGGGGGCGGGGAGTGGGGGCGGGGAGTGGGGATGGTGGAGTGGGGATGGTGGAGTGGGGAGGGTGGAGTGGGGAGGGGGGAGTGGGGACGGTGGAGTGGGAAGGGGGGAGTGGGTACGGGGGGAGAGGGTACGGGGGGTGGGGAAGTGGGAGTGGGGAAGGGGGGGTGGGGAAGGGGGGGTGGGGAAGGGGGGGTGGGGATGGGGGAGTGGGAAAGGACGGTGAGTGGGGAGTGGGGACGGGGAGTGGGGACGGTTAGTGGGGATGGGGAGTGGGGGCGCGGTGTGGGGCGGGTGGAGTGGGGACGGGGGAGTGGGGACGGGGGAGTGGGGACGGGGGAGTGGGGACGGTGGAGTGGGGACGGTGGAGTGGGAAGGGGGGAGTGGGTACGGGGGGAGTGGGTACGGGGGGAGTGGGTACGGGGGGAGTGGGTACGGGGGGGTGGGGAAAGGGGGGTGGGGAAGGGGGGGTGGGGAAGGGGGGGTGGGGATGGGGGAGTGGGAAAGGACGGTGAGTGGGGAGTGGGGACTGGGAGTGGGGACGGTTAGTGGGGACGGGGATTGGGGGCGCGGAGTGGGGGCGCGGAGTGGGGGCGCGGAGTGGGGGCACGGAGTGGGGACGGGGAGTGGGGACTGGGAGTGGGGACGGGGAGTGGGGAGGGTGAGTGGGGAGGGTGAGTGGGGAGGGTGAGTGGGGAGGGTGAGTGGGGAGGGGGAGTGGGGAGGGGGAGTGGGGAGGGTGAGTGGGGAGGGTGAGTGGGGAGGGTGAGTGGGGAGGGTGAGTGGGGAGGGGGAGTGGGGAGGGGGAGAGGGGAGGGGGAGTGGGGGCGGGGGTTGGGGGCGGGGGGTGGGGGCGGGGAGTGGGGGCGGTGAGTGGGGGCGGTGAGTGGGGGCGGTGAGTGGGGTCGGGGAGTGGGGGCGGGGAGTGGGGGCGGGGAGTGGGGACGGGGAGTGGGGACGGGGAGAGGGAGCGGGGAGTGGGGTCGGGGAGTGGGGATGGGGAGTGGGGACGGGGAGTGGGGACGGGGAGTGGGGACGGGGAGAGGGGACGGTGAGTGGCTACGGTGAGAGGGGTCGGGGAGTGGGGGCGGGAAGTGGGGGCGGTGAGTGGGGGCGGTGGGTGGGGACGGTGGGTGGGGGCGGTGGGTGGGGGCGGTGAGTGGGGGCGGTGAGTGGGGGCGGAGAGTGGGGGCGGGGAGTGGGGGCGGGGAGTGGGGGCGGGGAGTGGGGGCGGGGAGTGGGGGCGGTGAGTGGGGGCGGTGAGTGGGGGCGGAGAGTGGGGGCGGAGAGTGGGGGCGGTGAGTGGGGGCGGAGAGTGGGGGCGGGGAGTGGGGGCGGGGAGTGGGGGCGGGGAGTGGGGGCGGGGAGTGGGGGCGGTGAGTGGGGGCGGTGAGTGGGGGCGGTGAGTGGGGGCGGGGAGTGGGGGCGGTGAGTGGGGGCTGTGAGTGGGGGCGGTGAGTGGGGGCGGTGAGTGGGGGCGTGGAGTGGGGGCGGGGAGTGGGGATGGTGGAGTGGGGATGGTGGAGTGGGGAGGGTGGAGTGGGGAGGGGGGAGTGGGGACGGTGGAGTGGGAAGGGGGGAGTGGGTACGGGGGGAGAGGGTACGGGGGGAGAGGGTACGGGGGGTGGGGAAGTGGGAGTGGGGAAGGGGGGGTGGGGAAGGGGGGGTGGGGATAGGGGAGTGGGAAAGGACGGTGAGTGGGGAGTGGGGACGGGGAGTGGGGACGGTTAGTGGGGATGGGGAGTGGGGGCGCGGAGTGGGGCGGGCGGAGTGGGGAGGGGGGAGTGGGGAGGGGGGAGTGGGGACGGGGGAGTGGGGACGGTGGAGAGGGGACGGTGGAGTGGGGACGGTGGAGTGGGAAGGGGGGAGTGGGTACGGGGGGAGTGGGTATGGGGGGAGTGGGTACGGGGGGGTGGGGAAAGGGGGGTGGGGAAGGGGGGGTGGGGAAGGGGGGGTGGGGATGGGGGAGTGGGAAAGGACGGTGAGTGGGGAGTGGGGACTGGGAGTGGGGACGGTTAGTGGGGACGGGGATTGGGGGCGCGGAGTGGGGGCGCGGAGTGGGGGCGCGGAGTGGGGACGGGGAGTGGGGACGGGGAGTGGGGACGGGGAGTGGGGAAGGGGAGTGGGGAGGGTGAGTGGGGAGGGTGAGTGGGGAGGGTGAGTGGGGAGGGTGAGTGGGGAGGGTGAGTGGGGAGGGGGAGTGGGGAGGGTGAGTGGGGAGGGTGAGTGGGGAGGGTGAGTGGGGAGGGTGAGTGGGGAGGGTGAGTGGGGAGGGTGAGTGGGGAGGGGGAGTGGGGAGGGGGAGAGGGGAGGGGGAGAGGGGAGGGGGAGTGGGGGCGGGGGTTGGGGGCGGGGGGTGGGGGCGGGGAGTGGGGGCGGTGAGTGGGGGCGGGGAGTGGGGGCGGGGAGTGGGGGCGGGGAGTGGGGGCGGGGAGTTGGGGCGGGGAGTGGGGACGGGGAGTGGGGGCGGGGAGAGGGAGCGGGGAGTGGGGTCGGGGAGTGGGGATTGGGAGTGGGGACGGGGAGTGGGGACGGGGAGTGGGGACGGGGAGTGGGGACGGGGAGAGGGGACGGTGAGTGGCTACGGTGAGAGGGGTCAGGGAGTGGGGGCGGGGAGTGGGGGTGGGGAGTGGGGGCGGGGAGTGGGGGCGGGGAGTGGGGGCGGGGAGTGGGGGCGGAGAGTGGGTGCGGGGAGTGGGGGCGGGGAGTGGGGGCGGGGAGTGGGGGCGGGGAGTGGGGACGGTGAGTGGGGACGGTGAGTGGGGACGGTGAGTGGGGACGGAGAGTGGGGACGGAGAGTGGGGACGGTGAGTGGGGACGGAGTGTGGGGACGGTGGGTGGGGACGGGGGTGGGGACGGGGTGTGGGGACGGGGGGTGGGGAGGGGGAGAGGGGACGGTGAGTGGCTACGGTGAGTGGCTACGGTGAGTGAAGTCGGAGAGTGGGGACGGGTAGTGGGGACGGGGAGTCGGGACGGGGAGTGGGGACGGGGAGAGGGGACGGTGAGTGGCTATGATGAGTGGGGTCGGGGAGAGGGGTCGGGGAGAGGGGTCGGGGAGTGGGGTCGGGGAGTGGGGTCGGGGAGTGGGGTCGGGGACTGGGGTCGGGGAGTGGGGACGGGGAGTGGGGACGGGGAGTGGGGACGGGGAGTGGGGTCGGGGAGTGGGGTCGGGGAGTGGGGACGGGGAGTGGGGAGAGGGGACGGGGAGAGGGGACGGGGAGAGGGGACTGTGAGTTGCTACGGTGAGAGGTGTCGGAGAGTGGGGTCGGGGAGTGGGGTCGGGGAGTGGGGGCGGTGAGTGGGGGCGGTGAGTGGGGGCGGTGAGTGGGGGCGGTGAGTGGGGGCGGAGTGTGGGGGCGGAGAGTGGGGGCGGAGAGTGGGGGCGGAGAGTGGGGGCGGAAAGTGGGGGCGGAGAGTGGGGGCGGAGAGTGGGGGCGGGGAGTGGGGGCGGGTAGTGGGGGCGGGGAGTGGTGGCGGGGAGTGGGGGCGGGGAGTGGGGGCGGGGAGTGGGGGCGGGGAGTGGGGGCGGGGAGAGGGGACGGTGAGTGGCTACGGTGAGTGGCTACGGTGAGTGAAGTCGGAGAGTGGGGACGGAGAGTGGGGACGGGGAGTGGGGACGGGGAGTGGGGACGGGGAGTGGGGACGGGGAGTGGGGACGGGGAGTGGGGACGGGGAGAGGGGACGGGGAGAGGGGACGGTGAGTGGCTATGATGAGTGGGGTCGGGGAGAGGGGTCGGGGAGAGGGGTCGGGGAGTGGGGTCGGGGAGTGGGGTCGGGGAGTGGGGTCGGGGAGTGGGGTCGGGGAGTGGGGTCGGGGAGTGGGGTCGGGGAGTGGGGAGAGGGGACGGGGAGAGGGGATGGTGAGTGGCTACGGTGAGAGGGGTCGGAGAGTGGGGTCGGGGAGTGGGGGCGGGGAGTGGGGACGGTGGGTGGGGGCGGTGGGTGGGGGCGGTGAGTGGGGGCGGTGAGTGGGGGCGGAGAGTGGGGGCGGAGAGTGGGGGCGGAGAGTGGGGGCGGGGAGTGGGGGCGGGGAGTGGGGGCGGGGAGTGGGGGCGGGGAGTGGGGGCGGGGAGTGGGGGCGGGGAGTGGGGGCGGAGAGTGGGGGCGGAGAGTGGGGGCGGAGAGTGGGGGCGGAGAGTGGGGGCGGAGAGTGGCTGCGGTGAGTGGGGGCGGAGAGTGGGGGCGGAGAGTGGGGGCGGAGAGTGGGGGCGGAGAGTGGGGGCGGGGAGTGGGGGCGGGGAGTGGGGGCGGGGAGTGGGGGCGGGGAGTGGGGGCGGGGAGTGGGGGCGGGGAGTGGGGGCGGAGAGTGGGGGCGGTGAGTGGCTGCGGTGAGTGGGGGCGGAGAGTGGGGGCGGAGAGTGGGGGCGGAGAGTGGGGGCGGGGAGTGGGGGCGGGTAGTGGGGGCGGGGAGTGGGGGCGGGGAGTGGGGGCGGGGAGTGGGGGCGGGGAGTGGGGGCGGGGAGTGGGGGCGGGGAGTGGGGGCGGGGAGTGGGGGCGGGGAGTGGGGGCGGTGAGTGGGGGCGGTGAGTGGGGGCGGAGAGTGGGGGCGGAGAGTGGGGGCGGAGAGTGGGGGCGGGGAGTGGGGGCGGGGAGTGGGGGCGGGGAGTGGGGGCGGGGAGTGGGGGCGGGGAGTGGGGGCGGGGAGTGGGGGCGGGGAGTGGGGGCGGGGAGTGGGGGCGGGGAGTGGGGGCGGGGAGTGGGGATGGTGGAGTGGGGATGGTGGAGTGGGGAGGGTGGAGTGGGGAGGGGGGAGTGGGGAGGGTGGAGTGGGAAGGGGGGAGTGGGTACGGGGGGAGAGGGTACGGGGGGTGGGGAAGTGGGAGTGGGGAAGGGGGGGTGGGGAAGGGGGGGTGGGGATGGGGGAGTGGGAAAGGACGGTGAGTGGGGAGTGGGGACGGGGAGTGGGGACGGTTAGTGGGGATGGGGAGTGGGGGCGCGGAGTGGGGCGGGTGGAGTGGGGAGGGGGGAGTGGGGAGGGGGGAGTGGGGACGGGGGAGTGGGGACGGTGGAGTGGGGACGGTGGAGTGGGGACGGTGGAGTGGGAAGGGGGGAGTGGGTACGGGGGGAGTGGGTACGGGGGGAGTGGGTCCGGGGGGAGTGGGTACGGGGGGGTGGGGAAAGGGGGGTGGGGAAGGGGGGGTGGGGAAGGGGGGGTGGGGATGGGGGAGTGGGAAAGAACGGTGAGTGGGGAGTGGGGACTGGGAGTGGGGACGGTTAGTGGGGACGGGGATTGGGGGCGCGGAGTGGGGGCGCGGAGTGGGGACGGGGAGTGGGGACGGGGAGTGGGGACGGGGAGTGGGGACGGGGAGTGGGGAAGGGGAGTGGGGAAGGGGAGTGGGGAGGGGAGTGGGGAGGGTGAGTGGGGACGGGGAGTGGGGAGGGTGAGTGGGGAGGGTGAGTGGGGAGGGTGAGTGGGGAGGGTGAGTGGGGATGGTGAGTGGGGAGGGTGAGTGGGGAGGGGGAGTGGGGAGGGGGAGAGGGGAGGGGGAGAGGGGAGGGGGAGTGGGGGCGGGGGTTGGGGGCGGGGGGTGGGGGCGGGGAGTGGGGGCGGTGAGTGGGGGCGGGGAGTGGGGGCGGGGAGTGGGGGCGGGGAGTGGGGGCGGGGAGTGGGGGTGGGGAGAGGGAGCGGGGAGTGGGGTCGGGGAGTGGGGATGGGGAGTGGGGACGGGGAGTGGGGACGGGGAGTGGGGACGGGGAGTGGGTACGGGGAGAGGGGACGGTGAGTGGCTACGGTGAGAGGGGTCGGTGAGAGGGGTCGGGGAGTGGGGGCGGGGAGTGGGGGCGGGGAGTGGGGGCGGGGAGTGGGGGCGGAGAGTGGGGGCGGAGAGTGGGGGCGGAGAGTGTGGGCGGGGAGTGGGTGCGGGGAGTAGGTGCGGGGAGTAGGTGCGGGGAGTGGCGGCGGGGAGTGGGGGCGGGGAGTGGGGGCGGGGAGTGGGGACGGTGAGTGGGGACGGTGAGTGGGGACGGAGAGTGGGGACGGAGAGTGGGGACGGAGAGTGGGGACGGAGAGTTGGGACGGAGTGTGGGGACGGTGGGTGGGGACGGGGGTGGGGACGGGGTGTGGGGACGGGGGGTGGGGAGGGGGAGAGGGGACGGTGAGTGGCTACGGTGAGTGGCTACGGTGAGTGAAGTCGGAGAGTGGGGACGGGGAGTGGGGACGGGGAGTCGGGACGGGGAGTCGGGACGGGGAGTGGGGACGGTGAGTGGCTATGATGAGTGGGGTCGGGGAGTGGGGTCGGGGAGTGGGGTCGGGGAGTGGGGTCGGGGAGTGGGGTCGGGGAGTGGGGTCGGGGAGTGGGGACGGGGAGTGGGGTCGGGGAGTGGGGTCGGGGAGTGGGGACGGGGAGTGGGGAGAGGGGACGGGGAGAGGGGACGGGGAGAGGGGACTGTGAGTTGCTACGGTGAGAGGTGTCGGAGAGTGGGGTCGGGGAGTGGGGGCGGGGAGTGGGGGCGGTGAGTGGGGGCGGTGAGTGGGGGCGGTGAGTGGGGGCGGAGAGTGGGGGCGGAGAGTGGGGGCGGAGAGTGGGGGCGGAGAGTGGGGGCGGAGAGTGGGGGCGGGGAGTGGGGGCGGGGAGTGGGGGCGGGGAGTGGGGGCGGGGAGTGGGGGCGGGGAGTGGGGGCGGGGAGTGGGGGCGGGGAGTGGGGGCGGGGAGAGGGGACGGTGAGTGGCTACGGTGAGTGGCTACGGTGAGTGAAGTCGGAGAGTGGGGACGGAGAGTGGGGACGGGGAGTGGGGACGGGGAGTGGGGACGGGGAGAGGGGACGGTGAGTGGCTATGATGAGTGGGGTCGGGGAGAGGGGTCGGGGAGAGGGGTCGGGGAGTGGGGTCGGGGAGTGGGGTCGGGGAGTGGGGTCGGGGAGTGGGGTCGGGGAGTGGGGTCGGGGAGTGGGGTCGGGGAGTGGGGAGAGGGGACGGGGAGAGGGGATGGTGAGTGGCTACGGTGAGAGGGGTCGGAGAGTGGGGTCGGGGAGTGGGGGCGGGGAGTGGGGACGGTGGGTGGGGGCGGTGGGTGGGGGCGGTGAGTGGGGGCGGAGAGTGGGGGCGGAGAGTGGGGGCGGAGAGTGGGGGCGGAGAGTGGGGGCGGAGAGAGGGGGCGGAGAGTGGGGGCGGGGAGTGGGGGCGGGGAGTGGGGGCGGGGAGTGGGGGCGGGGAGTGGGGGCGGGGAGTGGGGGCGGGAGTGGGGGCGGAGAGTGGGGGCGGAGAGTGGGGGCGGAGAGTGGGGGCGGAGAGTGGCTGCGGTGAGTGGCTGCGGTGAGTGGGGGCGGAGAGTGGGGGCGGAGAGTGGGGGCGGAGAGTGGGGGCGGAGAGTGGGGGCGCAGAGTGGGGGCGCAGAGTGGGAGCGGAGAGTGGGGGCGGAGAGTGGGGGCGGAGAGTGGGGGCGGAGAGTGGGGGCGGAGAGTGGGGGCGGGGAGTGGGGGCGGGGAACGGGGGCGGGGATTGGGGGCGGGGAGTGGGGGCGGGGAGTGGGGGCGGGGAGTGGGGGCGGTGAGTGGGGGCGGTGAGTGGGGGCGGGGAGTGGGGGCGGGGAGTGGGGGCGGGGAGTGGGGGCGGTGAGTGGGGGCGGTGAGTGGGGGCGGGGAGTGGGGGCGGGGAGTGGGGGCGGGGAGTGGGGGCGGGGAGTGGGGGCGGGGAGTGGGGGCGGGGTGTGGGGATGGTGGAGTGGGGAGGGTGGAGTGGGGAGGGGGGAGTGGGGACGGTGGAGTGGGAAGGGGGGAGTGGGTACGGGGGGAGAGGGTACGGGGGGTGGGGAAGCGGGAGTGGGGAAGGGGGGGTGGGGAAGGGGGGGTGGGGATGGGGGAGTGGGAAAGGACAGTGAGTGGGGAGTGGGGACGGGGAGTGGGGACGGTTAGTGGGGATGGGGAGTGGGGGCGCGGAGTGGGGCGGGTGGAGTGGGGAGGGGGGAGTGGGGAGGGGGGAGTGGGGACGGGGGAGTGGGGACGGTGGAGTGGGGACGGTGGAGTGGGAAGGGGGGAGTGGGTACGGGGGGAGTGGGTACGGGGGGAGTGGGTACGGGGGGTGGGGAAAGGGGGGTGGGGAAGGGGGGGTGGGGAAGGGGGGGTGGGGATGGGGGAGTGGGAAAGGACGGTGAGTGGGGAGTGGGGACTGGGAGTGGGGACGGTTAGTGGGGACGGGGATTGGGGGCGCGGAGTGGGGGCGAGGAGTGGGGGCGCGGAGTGGGGACGGGGAGTGGGGACGGGGAGTGGGGACGGGGAGTGGGGACGGGGAGTGGGGACGGGGAGTGGGGAAGGGAGTGGGGAAGGGGAGTGGGGAGGGAGTGGGGAGGGTGAGTGGGGACGGGGAGTGGGGAGGGTGAGTGGGGACGGGGAGTGGGGAGGGTGAGTGGGGAGGGTGAGTGGGGAGGGTGAGTGGGGAGGGTGAGTGGGGAGGGTGAGTGGGGAGGGGGAGTGGGGAGAGGGGAGGGGGAGAGGGGAGGGGGAGTGGGGGCGGGGGTTGGGGGCGGGGGGTGGGGGCGGGGAGTGGGGGCGGTGAGTGGGGGCGGTGAGTGGGGGCGGGGAGTGGGGTCGGGGAGAGGGGGCGGGGAGTGGGGGCGGGGAATGGGGGCGGGGAATGGGGGCGGGGAGTGAGGGCGGGGAGTGGGGGCGGGGAGTGGGGGCGGGGAGTGGGGGCGGGGAGTGGGGGGGGGGCGGGGAGTGGGGGCGGGGAGTGGGGGCGGGGAGTGGGGGCGGAGAGTGGGGGCGGAGAGTGGGGGCGGAGAGTGGGGGCGGGGAGTGGGTGCGGGGAGTAGGTGCGGGGAGTGGGGGCGGGGAGTGGGGGCGGGGAGTGGGGGCGGGGAGTGGGGACAGTGAGTGGGGACGGTGAGTGGGGACAAAGAGTGGGGACGGAGAGTGGGGACGGAGAGTGGGGACGGTGAGTGGGGACGGAGTGTGGGGACGGTGGGTGGGGACGGGGTGTGGGGACGGGGGGTGGGGAGGGGGAGAGGGGACGGTGAGTGGCTACGGTGAGTGGCTACGGTGAGTGAAGTCGGAGAGTGGGGACGGGGAGTGGGACGGGGAGTCGGGACGGGGAGTGGGGACGGGGAGAGGGGACGGTGAGTGGCTATGATGAGTGGGGTCGGGGAGAGGGGTCGGGGAGTGGGGTCGGGGAGTGGGGTCGTGGAGTGGGGTCGGGGAGTGTGGTCGGGGAGTGGGGACGGGGAGTGGGGTCGGGGAGTGGGGTCGGGGAGTGGGGACGGGGAGTGGGGAGAGGGGACGGGGAGAGGGGACGGGGAGAGGGGACTGTGAGTTGCTACGGTGAGAGGTGTCGGAGAGTGGGGTCGGGGAGTGGGGTCGGGGAGTGGGGGCGGGGAGTGGGGGCGGTGAGTGGGGGCGGTGAGTGGGGGCGGTGAGTGGGGCGGTGAGTGGGGGCGGAGAGTGGGGGCCGAGAGTGGGGCCGAGAGTGGGGGCGGGGAGTGGGGGCGGGGAGTGGGGGCGGGGAGTGGGGGCGGGGAGTGGGGGCGGGGAGTGGGGCGGGGAGTGGGGCGGGGAGTGGGGGCGGGGAGTGGGGGCGGGGAGTGGGGGCGGGGAGTGGGGGCGGGGAGTGGGGGCGGTGAGTGGGGGCGGTGAGTGGGGGCGGTGAGTGGGGGCGGGGAGTGGGGGCGGGGAGTGGGGGCGGGGAGTGGGGGCGGGGAGTGGGGAGGGTGGAGTGGGGAGGGTGGAGTGGGGAGGGTGGAGTGGGGACGGTGGAGTGGGAAGGGGGGAGTGGGTACGGGGGGAGAGGGTACGGGGGGTGGGGAAGGGGAGTGGGGAAGGGGGGGTGGGGAAGGGGGGGTGGGGATGGGGGAGTGGGAAAGGACGGTGAGTGGGGAGTGGGGACGGGGAGTGGGGACGGTTAGTGGGGATGGGGATTGGGGCGCGGAGTGGGGCGGGTGGAGTGGGGAGGGGGGAGTGGGGACGGGGGAGTGGGGACGGTGGAGTGGGGACGGTGGAGTGGGGACGGTGGAGTGGGGACGGTGGAGTGGGGACGGTGGAGTGGGAAGGGGGGAGTGGGTACGGGGGGAGTGGGTACGGGGGGAGTGGGTACGGGGGAGTGGGTACGGGGGGGTGGGGAAAGGGGGGTGGGGAAGGGGGTGTGGGGAAGGGGGTGTGGGGAAGGGGGTGTGGGGATGGGGGAGTGGGAAAGGACGGTGAGTGGGGAGTGGGGACTGGGAGTGGGGACGGTTAGTGGGGACGGGGATTGGGGGCGCGGAGTGGGGGCGCGGAGTGGGGGCGCGGAGTGGGGGCGCGGAGTGGGGACGGGGAGTGGGGACGGGGAGTGGGGACGGGGAGTGGGGACGGGGAGTGGGGAAGGGGAGTGGGGAAGGGGAGTGGGGAGGGGAGTGGGGAGGGTGAGTGGGGACGGGGAGTGGGGAGGGTGAGTGGGGAGGGTGAGTGGGGAGGGTGAGTGGGGAGGGTGAGTGGGGAGGGTGAGTGGGGAGGGTGAGTGGGGAGGGTGAGTGGGGAGGGGAGAGGGGAGGGGGAGTGGGGGCGGGGGTTGGGGGCGGGGGGTGGGGGCGGGGAGTGGGGGCGGTGAGTGGGGGCGGGGAGAGGGAGCGGGGAGTGGGGTCGGGGAGTGGGGTCGGGGAGTGGGGATGGGGAGTGGGGACGGGGAGTGGGGACGGGGAGTGGGGACGGGGAGTGGGGACGGGGAGTGGGGGCGGGGAGAGGGAGCGGGGAGTGGGGTCGGGGAGTGGGGTCGGGGAGTGGGGATGGGGAGTGGGGACGGGGAGTGGGGACGGGGAGTGGGGACGGGAGAGGGGACGGTGAGTGGCTACGGTGAGAGGGGGCGGGGAGTGGGGGCGGGGAGTGGGGGCGGGGAGTGGGGGCGGGGAGTGGGGGCGGGGAGTGGGGGCGGGGAGTGGGGGCGGGGAGTGGGGGCGGAGAGTGGGGGCGGAGAGTGGGGGCGGAGAGTGGGGGCGGAGAGTGGGGGCGGGAGTGGGGGCGGAGAGTGGGGGCGGAGAGTGGGGGCGGGGAGTGGGTGCGGGGAGTAGGTGCGGGGAGTGGCGGCGGGGAGTGGCGGCGGGGAGTGGGGGCGGGGAGTGGGGACGGTGAGTGGGGACGGAGAGTGGGGACGGAGAGTGGGGACGGAGAGTGGGGACGGAGTGTGGAGACGGTGGGTGGGGACGGGGGTGGGGACGGGGTGTGGGGACGGGGGGTGGGGAGGGGGAGAGGGGACGGTGAGTGGCTACGGTGAGTGGCTACGGTGAGTGAAGTCGGAGAGTGGGGACGGGGAGTGGGACGGGGAGTCGGGACGGGGAGTGGGGACGGGGAGAGGGGACGGTGAGTGGCTATGATGAGTGGGGTCGGGGAGAGGGGTCGGGGAGTGGGGTCGGGGAGTGGGGTCGGGGAGTGGGGTCGGGGAGTGGGGTCGGGGAGTGGGGACGGGGAGTGGGGTCGGGGAGTGGGGTCGGGGAGTGGGGACGGGGAGTGGGGAGAGGGGACGGGAGAGGGGACGGGGAGAGGGGACTGTGAGTTGCTACGGTGAGAGGTGTCGGAGAGTGCGGTCGGGGAGTGGGGGCGGTGAGTGGGGGCGGTGAGTGGGGGCGGTGAGTGGGGGCGGTGAGTGGGGGCGGTGAGTGGGGGCGGTGAGTGGGGGCGGAGAGTGGGGCGGAGAGTGGGGGCGGAGAGTGGGGGCGGAGAGTGGGGGCGGAGAGTGGGGCGGGGAGTGGGGGCGGGGAGTGGGGGCGGGGAGTGGGGGCGGGAGTGGGGGCGGGGAGTGGGGGCGGGGAGTGGGGGCGGGGAGTGGGGGCGGGAGTGGGGGCGGGGAGTGGGGGCGGAGAGTGGGGGCGGAGAGTGGGGGCGGAGAGTGGGGGCGGAGAGTGGGGGCGGAGAGTGGGGGCGGAGAGTGGGGGCGGAGAGTGGGGGCGGAGAGTGGCTGCGGTGAGTGGGGGCGGAGAGTGGGGGCGGAGAGTGGGGGCGGAGAGTGGGGGCGGAGAGTGGGGGCGGAGAGTGGGGGCGGGAGTGGGGGCGGGGAGTGGGGGCGGTGAGTGGGGGCGGTGAGTGGGGGCGGTGAGTGGGGGCGGTGAGTGGGGGCGGAGAGTGGGGGCGGAGAGTGGGGGCGGAGAGTGGGGGCGGAGAGTGGGGGCGGGGAGTGGGGGCGGGGAGTGGCGGCGGGGAGTGGCGGCGGGGAGTGGGGGCTGTGAGTGGGGGCGGGGAGTGGGGGCGGTGAGTGGGGACGGTGAGTGGGGACGGTGAGTGGGGACGGTGAGTGGGGGGTGGGAGTGGGGGGTGGGAGTGGGGGCGGGGAGTGGGGGCGGGGAGTGGGGGCGGGGAGTGGGCGCGGGGAGTGGGGGCGGGGAGTGGGTACGGGGAGTGGGGACGGGGAGTGGCGCCGGGGAGTGGCGCCGGGGAGTGGGGACGGGGAGTGGGGACGGGGAGTGGGGACGGGGAGTGGGGGCGGGGAGTGGGGGCGGGGAGTGGGGATGGTGGAGTGGGGATGGTGGAGTGGGGAGGGGGGAGTGGGGATGGTGGAGTGGGTACGGGGGGTGTGGGTACGGGGGGAGTGGGTACGGGGGGTGGGGATGGGGGAGTGGGGAAGGGGGGGTGGGGAAGGGGGGGTGGGGATGGGGGAGTGGGAAAGGACGGTGAGTGGGGAGTGGGGACGGGGAGTGGGGACGGTTAGTGGGGATGGGGAGTGGGGGCGCGGAGTAGGGGCGGGGAGTGGGGATGGTGGAGTGAGGAGGAGGGAGTGGGGAGGGGGGAGTGGGGATGGTGGAGTGGGGACGGTGGAGTGGGGACGGTGGAGTGGGAAGGGGGGAGTGGGTACGGGGGGAGTGGGTACGGGGGGAGTGGGTACGGGGGGAGCGGGTACGGGGGGAGTGGGTACGGGGGTGGGGATGGGGATTGGGGGCGCGGAGTGGGGGCGCGGAGTGGGGACGGAGAGTGGGGACGGGGAGTGGGGAGGGTGAGTGGGGAGGGTGAGTGGGGAGGGTGAGTGGGGAGGGTGAGTGGGGAGGGTGAGTGGGACGGGGAGTGGGGAGGGTGAGTGGGGAGGGTGAGTGGGGAGGGTGAGTGGGGAGGGTGAGTGGGGAGGGTGAGTGGGGAGGGTGAGTGGGGAGGGGGAGTGGGGAGGGGGAGTGGGGGCGGGGAGTGGGGGCGGGGAGTGGGGCGGGGAGTGGGGGCGGGGAGTGGGGGCGGGGAGTGGGGCGGGGAGTGGGGGCGGGGAGTGGGGGCGGGGAGTGGGGGCGGGGAGTGGGGGCGGAGAGTGGGGCGGAGAGTGGGGGCGGAGAGTGGGGGCGGAGAGTGGGAGCGGAGAGTGGGGGCGGAGAGTGGCTGCGGTGAGTGGGGGCGGAGAGTGGGGGCGGGGAGTGGGGGCGGGGAGTGGGGGCGGGGAGTGGGGGCGGTGAGTGGGGGCGGTGAGTGGGGGCGGTGAGTGGGGGCGGAGAGTGGGGGCGGAGAGTGGGGGCGGGGAGTGGCGGCGGGGAGTGGCGGCGGGGAGTGGGGGCTGTGAGTGGGGGCGGTGAGTGGGGACGGTGAGTGGGGACGGTGAGTGGGGACGGTGAGTGGGGGGTGGGAGTGGGGGCGGGGAGTGGGGGCGGGGAGTGGGGGCGGGGAGTGGGGGCGGGGAGTGGGGGCGGGGAGTGGGGGCGGTGAGTGGGGGCGGTGAGTGGGGGCGGTGAGTGGGGGCGGTGAGTGGGGGCGGAGAGTGGGGGGCGGGGAGTGGGGGCGGGGAGTGGGGGCGGGGAGTGGGGGCGGGGAGTGGGGGCGGGGAGTGGGGGCGGGGAGTGGGGGCGGGGAGTGGGGGCGGGGAGTGGGGGCGGGGTGTGGGGGGGGCGGGGAGTGGGGGCGGTGAGTGGCTGCGGTGAGTGGGGGCGGTGAGTGGGGGCGGAGAGTGGGGGCGGAGAGTGGGGGCGGGGAGTGGGGGCGGGAGTGGGGGCGGGGAGTGGGGGCGGGGAGTGGGGGCGGGGAGTGGGGGCGGGCAGTGGGGGCGGGCAGTGGGGGCGGGAGTGGGGGCGGGCAGTGGGGGCGGTGAGTGGGGGCGGGGAGTGGGGGCGGGAGTGGGGGCGGGGAGTGGGGGCGGGGAGTGGGGGCGGGGAGTGGGGGCGGGCAGTGGGGGCGGGCAGTGGGGGCGGGCAGTGGGGGCGGGGAGTGGGGGCGGGGAGTGGGGGCGGTGAGTGGGGGCGGTGAGTGGGGGCGGTGAGTGGGGGCGGGGAGTGGGGGCGGGGAGTGGGGGCGGGGAGTGGGGGCGGGGAGTGGGGGCGGGGAGTGGGGACGGGGAGTGGGGACGGTGAGTGGCGGCGGGGAATGGGGGCGGGGAGTGGGGGCGGGGTGTGGGGGCGGTGGAGTGGGGAGGGGGGAGTGGGGAGGGGGGAGTGGGGAGGGGGAGGGGAAGTGGGGACGGTGGAGTGGGGACGGTGAGTGGGAAGGGGGAGTGGGAAGGGGGGAGTGGGAAGGGGGGAGTGGGTACGGGGGTGGGGATGGGGGTGTGGGGAAGGGGGGGTGGGGAGGGGGGTGTGGGATGGGGAGTGGGAAAGGACGGTGAGTGGGGAGTGGGGACGGGAGTGGGGACGGTTAGTGGGGACGGGGAGTGGGGGCGCGGAGTGGGGACGGGGAGTGGGGAGGGTGAGTGGGGAGGGTGAGTGGGGAGGGTGAGTGGGGAGGGTGAGTGGGGAGGGTGAGTGGGGAGGGTGAGTGGGGAGGGGGAGAGGGGAGGGGGAGAGGGGAGGGGGAGAGGGGAGGGGGAGAGGGGAGGGGGAGAGGGGAGGGGGAGAGGGGACGGGGAGTGTGGACGGGGAGTGGGGGCGGGGGGTGGGGGCGGTGAGTGGGGGCGGGGGCCGGGGGTGGGGGCGGGGGGTGGGGGCGTGGAGTGGGGACGGGGAGTGGGGACGGTTAGTGGGGACGGTTATTGGGGGCGGGGCATA
>NW_027140966.1:0-39624 GCF_036365525.1 Heterodontus francisci
TGGGGCAGAGAGAGAGTGAGTGAGGGGGGCAGAGAGAGAGAGTGAGTGAGGGGGCAGAGAGAGAGAGAGTGAGAGGGGCAGAGAGAGTGAGAGTGAGGGGGGCAGAGAGAGGGAGAGAGGGTGAGGGGGGCAGAGAGAGGGAGAGAGCGTGAGGGGGGCAGAGAGAGTGTAAGGGGGGCAGAGAGAACGATAAAGAGTGAGGGGTGCAGAGAGAGCGTGAGGGGGGCAGAGAGAGAGAGAGAGAGCGTGAGGGGGGCAGAGAGAGAGAGAGAGCGTGAGGGGGGCAGAGAGAGAGAGAGAGAGAGTGAGGGGGCAGAGAGAGAGAGAGAGTGAGGGGGGCAGAGAGAGAGAGAGAGAGTGAGGGGGACAGAGAGAGAGAGAGAGTGAGGGGGGCAGAGAGAGAGAGAGAGAGTGAGGTGGGCAGAGAGAGAGAGAGTGAGGTGGGCAGAGAGAGAGTGTGTGTGAGGTGGGCAGAGAGAGAGAGTGTGTGAGGGGGCAGAGAGATAGAGTGTGTGAGGGGGCAGAGAGAGAGAGTGAGTGAGTGAAGGTGGCAGAGAGTGAGAGTGTGAGGGGACAGAGAGTGAGAGGGTGAGTGAGGGTGTGAGGGGGCAGAGAAAGAGAGAGAGTGAAGGGAGAGAGAGAGAAAGGGGGGGCAGAGAGAGAGAGAAAGGGGGGGCAGAGAGAGAGAGAAAGGGGGGGCAGAGAGAGAGATAAAGAATGAGGGGGGCAGAGAGAGAGAGAGAATGAGGGGGCAGAGAGAGAGAGAGAGTGAGGGGAGCAGAGAGAGAGAGAGTGAGGGGAGCAGAGAGAGAGAGAGTGAGGGGAGCAGAGAGAGAGAGAGAGTGAGGGGAGCAGAGAGAGAGAGAGAGTGAGGGGAGCAGAGAGAGAGAGAGAGTGAGGGGAGCAGAGAGAGAGAGAGAGTGAGGGGAGCAGAGAGAGAGAGAGTGAGGGGAGCAGAGAGAGAGAGAGAGTGAGGGGAGCAGAGAGAGAGAGAGAGTGAGGGGAGCAGAGAGAGAGAGAGAGTGAGGGGGCAGAGAGAGAAAGAGTGAGGGGGCAGAGAGAGAAAGAGTGAGGGGGCAGAGAGAGAAAGAGTGAGGGGGCAGAGAGAGAGAGAGTGAGGGGGCAGAGAGAGAGAGAGTGAGGGGCAGAGAGAGAGAGAGTGAGGGGGCAGAGAGAGAGAGAGTGAGGGGAGCAGAGAGAGAGTGAGGGGAGCAGAGAGAGAGTGAGGGGAGCAGAGAGAGAGAGAGAGAGTGAGGGGAGCAGAGAGAGAGAGAGAGAGAGTGAGGGGAGCAGAGAGAGAGAGAGGGGGCAGAGAGAGAGATAAAGAATGAGGGGGGCAGAGAGAGAGAGAGAGTGAGGGGAGCAGAGAGAGAGAGAGTGAGGGGAGCAGAGAGAGAGAGTGAGGGGAGCAGAGAGAGAGAGAGTGAGGGGAGCAGAGAGAGAGAGAGTGAGGGGAGCAGAGAGAGAGAGAGAGTGAGGGGAGCAGAGAGAGAGAGAGAGTGAGGGGGCAGAGAGAGAGAGAGTGAGGGGGCAGAGAGAGAGAGAGTGAGGGGGCAGAGAGAGAGAGAGTGAGGGGGCAGAGAGAGAGAGTGAGGGGGCAGAGAGAGAGAGTGAGGGGAGCAGAGAGAGAGTGAGGGGAGCAGAGAGAGAGAGAGAGAGTGAGGGGAGCAGAGAGAGAGAGAGAGAGTGAGGGGAGCAGAGAGAGAGAGTGAGGGGAGCAGAGAGAGAGAGAGAGGGGGCAGAGAGAGAGAGAGTGAGGGGGCAGAGAGGGAGAGAGAGTGAGGGGGCAGAGAGAGAGAGAGAGAGTGAGGGCGGCAGAGAGGGAGAGAGTGTGAGGGGGCAGAGAGAGAAAGAGTGAGGGCGGCAGAGAGATAGAGAGTGTGAGGGGGCAGAGAGAAACAGAGCGAATGAGTGAGGGGGCAGAGAGTGAGAGAGAGTGAGGGGGCAGAGCGTGAGAGAGTGAGTGAGGGGGGCAGAGAGAGAGATAAAGAGTGAGGGGGACAGAGAGAGAGAGAGAGCATGAGGGGGGCAGGGAGGGAGAGAGAGTGAGGGGGCAGAGAGAGAGAGAGTGAGGGGGGCAGAGAGGGAGAGAGTGTGAGGGGGGCAGAGAGAGAAAGAGAGCGTGAGGGGGGCAGAGAGAGAGAGAGAGCGTGAGGGGGGGAGAGAGAGTAAGGGCGGCAGAGAGAGAGAGAGATAAAGAGTGAGGGGGGCAGAGAGAGAGAGAGATAAAGAGTGAGGGGGGCAGAGAGAGAGAGAGATAAAGAGTGAGGGGCGGAAAGAGAGAGAGAGAGTGAGGGGGGCAGGGAGAGAGAGAGAGTGTGAGGGGCAGAGAGGGAGAGAGAGAGAGCGTGAGGGGGGCGGAGAGATAGAGAGTAAGGGGGCAGAGAGAGAGAGGGCGGCACAGAGAGAGAGAGAGAAAGCGTGAGGGGGGCAGAGAGAGAGAGAGAGTGAGGGGGGCAGAGAGAGAGAATGTGAGGGGGCAGAGAGAGAGAGAGAGAGTGAGGGGGGCAGAGAGAGAGAGAGAGAGTGAGGGGGGCAGAGAGAGAGAGAGAGTGAGGGGGGCAGAGAGAGAGAGAGAGTGAGGGGGCAGAGAGAGAGAGAGTGAGGGGGGCAGAGAGAGAGAGAGAGTGAGGGGGGCAGAGAGAGAGAGAGAGTGAGGGGGGCAGAGAGAGAGAGAGAGTGAGGGGGGGCAGAGAGAGAGAGAGAGTGAGGGGGGCAGAGAGAGAGAGAGAGTGAGGGGGGCAGAGAGAGAGAGAGAGTGAGGGGGGCAGAGAGAGAGAGAGAGTGAGGGGGCAGAGAGAGAGAGAGTGAGGGGGGCAGAGAGAGAGAGAGTGAGGGGGGCGGAGAGAGAGAGAGTGAGGGGGGCAGAGAGAGAGAGAGTGAGGGGGCAGAGAGAGAGTGAGAGTGAGGGGGCAGAGAGAGAGTGAGAGTGAGGGGGCAGAGAGAGAGTGAGAGTGAGGGGGGCAGAGAGAGAGAGAGAGTGAGGGGGCAGAGAGAGAGAGAGAGTGAGGGGGCAGAGAGAGAGAGAGTGTGAGGGGGGCAGAGAGAGAGAGAGATAAATAGTGAGGGGGCAGAAAGAGAGAGAGAGAGTGTGAGGGGCAGAGAGGGAGTAAGAGAGAGCGTGAGGGGGGCAGAGAGAGAGAGAGAGCGTGAGGAGGGCAGAGAGATAGAGAGAGAGTGAGGAGGGCAGAGAGATAGAGAGAGAGTGAGGGGGGCAGAGAGAGAGTGAGGGGGGCAGAGAGAGAGAGAGTGAGGGGGCAGAGAGAGAGAGAGTGAGGTTGGCAGAGAGAGAGAGAGAGAGAGTGAGGTTGGGCAGAGAGAGAGAGAGAGTGAGGGGAGCAGAGAGAGAGAGAGAGGTGAGGGGGGCAGAGAGAGAGAGAGAGATAAAGAGTGAGGGGGGCAGAGAGAGAGAGAGAGATAAAGAGTGAGGGGGACAGAGAGAGAGAGAGATAAAGAGTGAGGGGGCAGAGAGAGAGAGATAAATAGTGAGGGGGCAGAAAGAGAGAGAGAGAGAGAGTGTGAGGGGCAGAGATGGAGAGAGAGAGAGCGTGAGGGGGGCAGAGAGAGAGAGAGAGTGAGGGGAGAGAGAGAGAGAAAGGGGTGGCAGAGAGAGAGATAAAGAGTGAGGGGAGCAGAGAGAGAGAGAGTGAGGGGGGCCGAGAGAGAGTGAGGGGGCATAGAGAGAGAGAGAGCGTGAGGGGGGCAGAGAGATAGAGAGTAAGGGGGCAGAGAGAGAGAGAGAAAGCGTGAGGGGGGCAGAGAGAGAGAGAGTGTGAGGTCGGCAGAGAGAGAGTGAGGGGGAGAGAGAGAGAGAGGGGGGTAGAGAGAGAGAGAGTGGGGGGGGTAGAGAGAGAGAGAGTGGGGGGGGGTAGAGAGAGAGAGAGTGGGGGGGGCAGAGAGAGAGAGAGTGAGGGGGGGCAGAGAGAGAGAGAGTGAGGGGGGCAGAGAGAGAGAGAGAGTGAGGGGGGCAGAGAGAGAGAGAGAGTGAGGGGGGCAGAGAGAGAGGAGAGTAGGGGGGCAGAGAGAGAGAGTGAGGGGGCAGAGAGAGAGAGAGTGAGGGGGGCAGAGAGAGAGAGAGTGAGGGGGCAGAGAAAGAGAGAGTGAGGGAGGCACAGAGAGTGAGAGAGAAAGCGTGAGGGGGGCAGAGAGAGAGAGTGAGTGAGGGGGGCAGAGAGAGAGTGAGTGAGGGGGGCAGAGAGAGAGTGAGTGAGGGGGGCAGAGAGAGAGTGAGTGAAGGGGGCAGAGAGAGAGTGAGTGAGGGGGGCAGAGAGTGAGTGAGGGGCGCCGAGAGAGAGTGAGGGGCATAGAGAGAGAGAGAGTGAGGGGGCATAGAGAGAGAGAGAGTGAGGGGGGCAGAGAGAGAGAGAGTGAGAGGGGCAGAGAGAGAGAGAGTGAGGGGGGCAGAGAGAGGGAGAGAGGGTGAGGGGGGCAGAGAGAGGGAGAGAGAGTGAGGGGGGCAGAGAGAGAGAGAGAGAGCGTGAGGGGGCAGAGAGAGTGTAAGGGGGGCAGAGAGAACGATAAAGAATGAGGGGTGCAGAGAGAGAGGGTGAGTGGGGCAGAGAGAGAGAGAGAGCGTGAGGGGGGCCGAGAGAGAGAGAGCGTGAGGGGGGCCGAGAGAGAGAGAGAGTGAGGGGGGCAGAGAGAGAGAGAGAGTGATGGGGGCAGAGAGAGAGAGAGAGAGAGAGAGTGAGGTGGGCAGAGAGAGAGAGTGAGGTGCGCAGAGAGAGAGAGAGTGTGTGAGGGGGCAGAGAGATAGAGTGTGTGAGGGGGCAGAGAGAGAGAGTGAGTGAGTGAAGGTGGCAGAGAGTGAGAGAGTGTGAGGGGACAGAGAGTGAGAGGGTGAATGAGGGTGTGAGGGGGCAGAGAAAGAGAGAGAGTGAAGGGAGAGAGAGAGAAAGGGGGGGCAGAGAGAGAGATAAAGAATGAGGGGGGCAGAGAGAGAGAGAGAGTGAGGGGAGCAGAGAGAGAGAGAGTGAGGGGAGCAGAGAGAGAGAGAGTGAGGGGAGCAGAGAGAGAGAGAGTGAGGGGGCAGAGAGAGAGAGAGTGAGGGGGCAGAGAGAGAGTGAGTGAGGGGGCAGAGAGAGAGAGAGTGAGGGGAGCAGAGAGAGAGTGAGGGAGCAGAGAGAGTGTGAGGCGAGCAGAGAGAGAGTGAGGGGAGCAGAGAGAGAGTGAGAGGAGCAGAGAGAGAGTGAGGGCAGCAGAGAGAGAGTGAGGGGAGCAGAGAGAGAGAGAGAGTGAGGGGAGCAGAGAGAGAGAGAGAGTGAGGGGAGCAGAGAGAGAGAGAGAGAGGGGGCAGAGAGAGAGAGAGAGTGAGGGGGCAGAGAGGGAGAGAGAGTGAGGGGGCAGAGAGAGAGAGAGAGTGAGGGCGGCAGAGAGGGTGAGAGTGTGAGGGGGGCAGAGAGAGAAAGAGTGAGGGGGAAGAGAGATAGAGAGTGTGAGGGGGCAGAGAGAAACAGAGCGAATGAGTGAGGGGGCAGAGAGTGAGAGAGAGTGAGGGGGCAGAGCGTGAGAGAGTGAGTGAGGGGGGCAGAGAGAGAGATAAAGAGTGAGGGGGACAGAGAGAGAGAGAGAGCATGAGGGGGGCAGGGAGGGAGAGAGAGTGAGGGGCAGAGAGAGAGAGTGTGAGGGGGCAGAGAGGGAGAGAGTGTGAGGGGGCAGAGAGAGAAAGAGTGAGGGGGCAGAGAGATAGAGAGTGTGAGGGGGCAGAGAGAGACAGAGCGAATGAGTGAGGGGGCAGAGAGTGAGAGAGAGTGAGGGGGCAGAGAGTGAGAGAGTGAGTGAGGGGGGCAGAGAGAGAGATAAAGAGTGCGGGGGGCAGAGAGAGAGAGAGAGCGTGAGGGGGGCAGAGAGAGAGAGTGAGTGAGGGGGCAGAGAGTGAGTGAGGGGCGCCGAGAGAGAGTGAGGGGGCATAGAGAGAGAGAGAGTGAGGGGGCAGAGAGAGAGAGAGTGAGAGGGGCAGAGAGAGAGAGAGTGAGAGGGGCAGAGAGAGAGAGAGTGAGGGGGCAGAGAGAGGGAGAGAGGGTGAGGGGGGCAGAGAGAGGGAGAGAGAGTGAGGGGGGCAGAGAGAGGGAGAGAGAGTGAGGGGGGCAGAGAGAGAGAGAGAGAGCGTGAGGGGGGCAGAGAGAGAGGGAGAGAGAGTGAGGGGGGCAGAGAGAGTGTAAGGGGGGCAGAGAGAACGATAAAGAGTGAGGGGTGCAGAGAGAGAGGGTGAGTGGGGCAGAGAGAGAGAGAGAGCGTGAGGGGGGCCGAGAGAGAGAGTGAGGGGGGCAGAGAGAGAGAGAGTGAGGGGGGCAGAGAGAGAGAGAGAGTGAGGGGGGCAGAGAGAGAGAGAGTGAGGTGGGCAGAGAGAGAGAGTGTGTGAGGGGGCAGAGAGAGAGAGTGAGTGAGTGAAGGTGGCAGAGAGTGAGAGAGTGTCAGGGGACAGAGAGTGAGAGGGTGAGTGAGGGTGTGAGGGGGCAGAGAAAGAGAGAGAGTGAAGGGAGAGAGAGAGTAAGGGGGGGCAGAGAGAGAGATAAAGAATGAGGGGGGCAGAGAGAGAGAGAGAGTGAGGGGAGCAGAGAGAGAGAGAGTGAGGGGGCAGAGAGAGAGAGTAAGGGGGCAGAGAGAGAGAGTGAGGGGAGCAGAGAGAGAGTGAGGGGAGCAGAGAGAGAGTGAGGGGAGCAGAGAGAGTGTGAGGGGAGCAGAGAGAGAGTGAGGGGAGCAGAGAGAGAGTGAGGGGAGCAGAGAGAGAGAGAGAGTGAGGGGAGCAGAGAGAGAGAGAGAGGGGGCAGAGAGAGAGAGAGAGAGAGGGGGCAGAGAGGGAGAGAGAGTGAGGGGGCAGAGAGGGAGAGAGAGTGAGGGGGCAGAGAGAGAGAGAGAGAGTGAGGGCGGCAGAGAGGGAGAGAGTGTGAGGGGGGCAGAGAGAGAAAGAGTGAGGGGGAAGAGAGATAGAGAGTGTGAGGGGGCAGAGAGAAACAGAGCGAATGAGTGAGGGGGCAGAGAGTGAGAGAGAGTGAGGGGGCAGAGCGTGAGAGAGTGAGTGAGGGGGGCAGAGAGAGAGATAAAGAGTGAGGGGGACAGAGAGAGAGAGAGAGAGAGCATGAGGGGGGCAGGGAGGGAGAGAGAGTGAGGGGGCAGAGAGAGAGAGAGTGAGGGGGCAGAGAGGGAGAGAGTGTGAGGGGGCAGAGAGAGAAAGAGTGAGGGGGCAGAGAGATAGAGAGTGTGAGGGGGCAGAGAGAGACAGAGCGAATGAGTGAGGGGGCAGAGAGTGAGAGAGAGTGAGGGGGCAGAGAGTGAGAGAGTGAGTGAGGGGGGCAGAGAGAGAGATAAAGAGTGCGGGGGGCAGAGAGAGAGAGAGAGCGTGAGGGGGGCAGAGAAAGAGAGAGCGTGAGGGGGGCAGAGAGAGAGAGAGCGTGAGGGGGGGAGAGAGAGTAAGGGCGGCAGAGAGAGAGAGAGATAAAGAGAGAGAGAGATAAAGAGTGAGGGGGGCAGAGAGAGAGAGAGATAAAGAGTGAGGGGGCGGAAAGAGAGAGAGAGAGTGAGGGGGGCAGGGAGAGAGAGAGAGCGTGAGGGGCAGAGAGGGAGAGAGAGAGAGCGTGAGGGGGGCGGAGAGAGAGAGAGCGTGAGGGGGGCAGAGAGAGAGAGAGAGCGTGAGGGCAGAGAGATAGAGAGAGAGTGAGGAGGGCAGAGAGATAGAGAGAGAGTGAGGGAGGCAGAGAGAGTGAGGGGGGCAGAGAGAGAGAGAGTGAGGGGGGCAGAGAGAGAGAGAGTGAGGGGGGCAGAGAGAGAGAGAGTGAGGTTGGCAGAGAGAGAGAGAGAGTGAGGGGAGCAGAGAGAGAGAGAGAGAGTGAGGGGGCAGAGAGAGAGAGAGAGAGATAAAGAGTGAGGGGGGCAGAGAGAGAGAGAGATAAAGAGTGAGGGGGGCAGAGAGAGACAGAGATAAATAGTGAGGGGGCAGAAAGAGAGAGAGAGAGAGTGTGAGGGGCAGAGATGGAGAGAGAGAGAGCGTGAGGGGGGCAGAGAGAGAGAGAGAGTGAGGGGAGAGAGAGAGAGAAAGGGGTGGCAGAGAGAGAGATAAAGAGTGAGGGGAGCAGAGAGAGAGAGAGTGAGGGGGGCCGAGAGAGAGTGAGGGGGCATAGAGAGAGAGAGAGCGTGAGGGGGGCAGAGAGATAGAGAGTAAGGGGGCAGAGAGAGAGAGAGAAAGCGTGAGGGGGGCAGAGAGAGAGAGAGAGTGAGGTGGGCAGAGAGAGAGAGAGTGAGGTGGGCAGAGAGAGAGAGAGTGAGGTGGGCAGAGAGAGAGTGAGGGGGCAGAGAGAGAGAGAGTGAGGGGGCAGAGAGAGAGAGAGTGAGGGGGCAGAGAGAGAGAGAGTGAGGGGGGCAGAGAGAGAGTGAGGGGGCAGAGAAAGAGAGAGTGAGGGCGGCACAGCGAGTGAGAGAGAAAGCGTGAGGGGGGCAGAGAGAGAGAGTGAGTGAGGGGGGCAGAGAGAGAGTGAGTGAAGGGGGCAGAGAGAGAGTGAGTGAGGGGGGCAGAGAGAGAGAGTGAGTGAGGGGGGCAGAGAGAGAGAGAGTGAGAGGGGCAGAGAGAGTGAGAGTGAGGGGGGCAGAGAGAGGGAGAGAGGGTGAGGGGGGCAGAGAGAGGGAGAGAGCGTGAGGGGGGCAGAGAGAGTGTAAGGGGGGCAGAGAGAACGATAAAGAGTGAGGGGTGCAGAGAGAGCGTGAGGGGGGCAGAGAGAGAGAGAGAGAGCGTGAGGGGGGCAGAGAGAGAGAGAGAGCGTGAGGGGGGCAGAGAGAGAGAGAGAGAGAGTGAGGGGGCAGAGAGAGAGAGAGAGTGAGGGGGGCAGAGAGAGAGAGAGAGAGTGAGGGGGACAGAGAGAGAGAGAGAGTGAGGGGGGCAGAGAGAGAGAGAGAGAGTGAGGTGGGCAGAGAGAGAGAGAGTGAGGTGGGCAGAGAGAGAGTGTGTGTGAGGTGGGCAGAGAGAGAGAGTGTGTGAGGGGGCAGAGAGATAGAGTGTGTGAGGGGGCAGAGAGAGAGAGTGAGTGAGTGAAGGTGGCAGAGAGTGAGAGTGTGAGGGGACAGAGAGTGAGAGGGTGAGTGAGGGTGTGAGGGGGCAGAGAAAGAGAGAGAGTGAAGGGAGAGAGAGAGAAAGGGGGGGCAGAGAGAGAGAGAAAGGGGGGGCAGAGAGAGAGAGAAAGGGGGGGCAGAGAGAGAGATAAAGAATGAGGGGGGCAGAGAGAGAGAGAGAATGAGGGGGGCAGAGAGAGAGAGAGAGTGAGGGGAGCAGAGAGAGAGAGAGTGAGGGGAGCAGAGAGAGAGAGAGTGAGGGGAGCAGAGAGAGAGAGAGAGTGAGGGGAGCAGAGAGAGAGAGAGAGTGAGGGGAGCAGAGAGAGAGAGAGAGTGAGGGGAGCAGAGAGAGAGAGAGAGTGAGGGGAGCAGAGAGAGAGAGAGTGAGGGGAGCAGAGAGAGAGAGAGAGTGAGGGGAGCAGAGAGAGAGAGAGAGTGAGGGGAGCAGAGAGAGAGAGAGAGTGAGGGGGCAGAGAGAGAAAGAGTGAGGGGGCAGAGAGAGAAAGAGTGAGGGGGCAGAGAGAGAAAGAGTGAGGGGGCAGAGAGAGAGAGAGTGAGGGGGCAGAGAGAGAGAGAGTGAGGGGGCAGAGAGAGAGAGAGTGAGGGGGCAGAGAGAGAGAGAGTGAGGGGAGCAGAGAGAGAGTGAGGGGAGCAGAGAGAGAGTGAGGGGAGCAGAGAGAGAGAGAGAGAGTGAGGGGAGCAGAGAGAGAGAGAGAGAGTGAGGGGAGCAGAGAGAGAGAGAGGGGGGCAGAGAGAGAGAGAGAGTGAGGGGGCAGAGAGAGAGATAAAGAATGAGGGGGGCAGAGAGAGAGAGAGAGTGAGGGGAGCAGAGAGAGAGAGAGTGAGGGGAGCAGAGAGAGAGAGTGAGGGGAGCAGAGAGAGAGAGAGTGAGGGGAGCAGAGAGAGAGAGAGTGAGGGGAGCAGAGAGAGAGAGAGTGAGGGGAGCAGAGAGAGAGAGAGAGTGAGGGGAGCAGAGAGAGAGAGAGAGTGAGGGGGCAGAGAGAGAGAGAGTGAGGGGGCAGAGAGAGAGAGAGTGAGGGGGCAGAGAGAGAGAGTGAGGGGGCAGAGAGAGAGAGTGAGGGGAGCAGAGAGAGAGTGAGGGGAGCAGAGAGAGAGAGAGAGAGTGAGGGGAGCAGAGAGAGAGAGAGAGAGTGAGGGGAGCAGAGAGAGAGAGTGAGGGGAGCAGAGAGAGAGAGAGAGGGGGCAGAGAGAGAGAGAGTGAGGGGGCAGAGAGGGAGAGAGAGTGAGGGGGCAGAGAGAGAGAGAGAGAGTGAGGGCGGCAGAGAGGGAGAGAGTGTGAGGGGGCAGAGAGAGAAAGAGTGAGGGCGGCAGAGAGATAGAGAGTGTGAGGGGGCAGAGAGAAACAGAGCGAATGAGTGAGGGGGCAGAGAGTGAGAGAGAGTGAGGGGGCAGAGCGTGAGAGAGTGAGTGAGGGGGGCAGAGAGAGAGATAAAGAGTGAGGGGGACAGAGAGAGAGAGAGAGCATGAGGGGGGCAGGGAGGGAGAGAGAGTGAGGGGGCAGAGAGAGAGAGAGTGAGGGGGGCAGAGAGGGAGAGAGTGTGAGGGGGGCAGAGAGAGAAAGAGAGCGTGAGGGGGGCAGAGAGAGAGAGAGAGCGTGAGGGGGGGAGAGAGAGTAAGGGCGGCAGAGAGAGAGAGAGATAAAGAGTGAGGGGGGCAGAGAGAGAGAGAGATAAAGAGTGAGGGGGGCAGAGAGAGAGAGAGATAAAGAGTGAGGGGCGGAAAGAGAGAGAGAGAGTGAGGGGGGCAGGGAGAGAGAGAGAGTGTGAGGGGCAGAGAGGGAGAGAGAGAGAGCGTGAGGGGGGCGGAGAGATAGAGAGTAAGGGGGCAGAGAGAGAGAGGGCGGCACAGAGAGAGAGAGAGAAAGCGTGAGGGGGGCAGAGAGAGAGAGAGAGTGAGGGGGGCAGAGAGAGAGAATGTGAGGGGGGCAGAGAGAGAGAGAGAGAGTGAGGGGGCAGAGAGAGAGAGAGAGAGTGAGGGGGGCAGAGAGAGAGAGAGAGTGAGGGGGGCAGAGAGAGAGAGAGAGTGAGGGGGCAGAGAGAGAGAGAGTGAGGGGGGCAGAGAGAGAGAGAGAGTGAGGGGGGCAGAGAGAGAGAGAGAGTGAGGGGGGCAGAGAGAGAGAGAGAGTGAGGGGGGCAGAGAGAGAGAGAGAGTGAGGGGGGCAGAGAGAGAGAGAGAGTGAGGGGGGCAGAGAGAGAGAGAGAGTGAGGGGGCAGAGAGAGAGAGAGTGAGGGGGGCAGAGAGAGAGAGAGTGAGGGGGGCGGAGAGAGAGAGAGTGAGGGGGGCAGAGAGAGAGAGAGTGAGGGGGCAGAGAGAGAGAGAGTGAGGGGGGCAGAGAGAGAGAGAGAGTGAGGGGGGTAGAGAGAGAGAGAGAGTGAGGGGGGTAGAGAGAGAGAGAGAGTGAGGGGGCAGAGAGAGAGAGAGTGAGGGGGGCAGAGAGAGAGTGAGGGGGCAGAGAGAGGGAGAGAGTGAGGGGGGCAGAGAGAGAGAGAGTGAGGGGGGCAGAGAGAGAGAGAGTGAGGGGGGCAGAGAGAGAGAGAGTGAGGGGGCAGAGAAAGAGAGGGTGAGGGCGGCACAGAGAGAGAGAGAGAGAAAGCGTGAGGGGGGCAGAGAGAGAGTGAGTGAAGGGGGCGGAGAGAGAGTGAGTGAGGGGGGCAGAGAGTGAGTGAGGGGGGCCTAGAGAGAGTGAGGGGGCATAGAGAGAGAGAGAGTGAGAGGGGCAGAGAGAGAGAGAGTGAGAGGGGCAGAGAGAGAGAGAGTGAGAGGGGCAGAGAGAGAGGGAGTGAGAGGGGCAGAGAGAGAGAGAGTGAGGGGGGCAGAGAGATAGAGAGAGAGTGAGGGGGGCAGAGAGATAGAGAGAGAGTGAGGGGGCAGAGAGAGGGAGAGAGGGTGAGGGGGGCAGAGAGAGGGAGAGAGAGTGAGGGGGGCAGAGAGAGAGAGAGAGGGTGAGGGGGGCAGAGAGAGTGTAAGGGGGGCAGGGAGAGAGGGTGAGGGGTGCAGAGAGAGAGGGTGAGAGGTGCAGAGAGAGAGGGTGAGGGGTGCAGAGAGAGAGAGAGAGTGAGGGGGGCAGAGAGAGAGAGAGAGACTGAGGGGGGCAGAGAGAGAGAGAGACTGAGGGGGGCAGAGAGAGAGAGAGAGAGTGAGGGGGGCAGAGAGAGAGAGAGTGAGGGGGGCAGAGAGAGAGAGAGTGTGAGGGGGCAGAGAGAGAGAGAGTGTGAGGGGGCAGAGAGATAGAGAGTGTGAGGGGGCAGAGAGATAGAGAGTGTGAGGGGGCAGAGAAAGAGAGTGAGTGAGGGGGGCAGAGAGAGAGGGAGTGAGGAGGCAGAGAGAGACCGAGTGAGTGAGGGGGTCGGTGAGTGAGGGTGTGAGGAGGCAGAGAAAGAGAGAGAGTGAAGGGAGAGAGAGAGAGAAAGAGGGGGCAGAGAGAGAGAGAGAGATAAAGAGTGAGGGCGGCAGAGAGAGAGAGAGATAAAGAATGAGGGGGGCAGAGAGAGAGAGAGAGATAAAGAGTGAGGGGAGCAGAGAGAGAGAGAGAGATAAAGAGTGTGGGAGGCAGAGAGAGAGAGAGATAAAGAGTGAGGGGGCAGAAAGAGAGAGAGAGAGTGAGGGGGGCAGAGAGGGAGAGAGAGAGAGAGTGAGGGGGGCAGAGAGAGAGAGAGTGTGAGGGGGGCAGAGAGAGAGAGTGTGAGGGGGGCAGAGAGAGAGAGAGTGTGAGGGGGGCAGAGAGAGAGAGTGTGAGGGGGGCAGAGAGAGAGAGTGTGAGGGGGGCAGAGAGAGAGAAAGTGAGGGGGGCAGAGAGATAGAGAGTGAGGGGGTAGAGAGAGAGAGAGTGAGCTGGGCAGAGAGAGAGAGAGTGAGGGGGCAGAGAGAGAGAGAGAGTGAGGGGGCAGAGAGAGAGAGAGTGAGGGGGCAGAGAGAGAGAGAGTGAGGGGGGCAGAGAGAGAGAGAGAGAGAGTGAGGGGGGCAGAGAGAGAGAAAGTGAGGGGGGCAGAGAGAGAGAAAGTGAGGGGGGCAGAGAGTGAGAGAGTGAGGGGGGCAGAGAGAGAGAGAGAGTGAGGGGGCAGAGAGAGAGAGCGATGAAGAGTGAGGGGGCAGAGAGAGAGAGAGATAATTAGTGAGGGGGCAGAAAGAGAGAGAGAGAGTGAGGGGGGCAGAGAGATAGAGAGTAAGGGGGCAGAGAGAGAGAGGGCGGCACAGAGAGAGAGAGAGAAAGCGTGAGGGGGGCAGAGAGAGAGAGAGAGTGAGGGGGGCAGAGAGAGAGAGAGTGTGAGGGGGCAGAGAGGGAGAGAGTGTGAGGGGGGCAGAGAGAGAGAGAGTGTGAGGGGGGCAGAGAGAGAGAGAGTGTGAGGGGGGCAGAGAGAGAGAGATAAAGAGTGAGGGGGCAGAAAGAGAGAGAGAGAGTGAGGGGGGCAGGGAGAGATAGAGAGAGAGCGTGAGGGGGGCAGAGAGAGAGAGAGCGTGAGTGGGGCAGAGAGAGAGAGAGTGTGAGGGGGGCAGAGAGAGAGAGTGAGTGTGAGGGGGGCAGAGAGAGAGCGAGTGAGGGGGGCAGAGAGAGAGAGCGAGTGATGGGGGCAGAGAGAGAGAGTGAGGGGGGCAGAGAGAGAGAGAGTGAGGGGGCAGAGAGAGAGAGAGTGAGGGGGCAGAGAGAGAGAGAGTGAGGGGGCAGAGAGAGAGAGAGTGAGGGGGGCAGAGAGAGAGAGAGAGAGTGAGGGGGGCAGAGAGAGAGAAAGTGAGGGGGGCAGAGAGAGAAAAAGTGAGGGGGGCAGAGAGATAGAGAGTGAGGGGGGTAGAGAGAGAGAGAGTGAGCTGGGTAGAGAGAGAGAGTGAGGAGGCAGAGAGAGAGAGAGTGAGGGGGCAGAGAGAGAGAGAGTGAGGGGGCAGAGAGAGAGAGAGAGAGAGTGAGGGGGGCAGAGAGAGAGAGAGAGAGAGTGAGGGGGGCAGAGAGAGAGAGAGTGAGGGGGGCAGAGAGAGAGAGAGAGAGAGTGAGGGGGGCAGAGAGAGAGAAAGTGAGGGGGGCAGAGAGAGAGAAAGTGAGGGGGGCAGAGAGTGAGAGAGTGAGGGGGGCAGAGAGAGAGAGAGAGTGAGGGGGCAGAGAGAGAGAGCGATGAAGAGTGAGGGGGCAGAGAGAGAGAGAGATAATTAGTGAGGGGGCAGAAAGAGAGAGAGAGAGTGAGGGGGGCAGAGAGATAGAGAGTAAGGGGGCAGAGAGAGAGAGGGCGGCACAGAGAGAGAGAGAGAAAGCGTGAGGGGGGCAGAGAGAGAGAGAGAGTGAGGGGGGCAGAGAGAGAGAGAGTGTGAGGGGGCAGAGAGGGAGAGAGTGTGAGGGGGGCAGAGAGAGAGAGAGTGTGAGGGGGGCAGAGAGAGAGAGAGTGTGAGGGGGGCAGAGAGAGAGAGATAAAGAGTGAGGGGGCAGAAAGAGAGAGAGAGAGTGAGGGGGGCAGGGAGAGATAGAGAGAGAGCGTGAGGGGGGCAGAGAGAGAGAGAGCGTGAGTGGGGCAGAGAGAGAGAGAGTGTGAGGGGGGCAGAGAGAGAGAGTGAGTGTGAGGGGGGCAGAGAGAGAGCGAGTGAGGGGGGCAGAGAGAGAGAGCGAGTGATGGGGGCAGAGAGAGAGAGTGAGGGGGGCAGAGAGAGAGAGAGTGAGGGGGCAGAGAGAGAGAGAGTGAGGGGGCAGAGAGAGAGAGAGTGAGGGGGCAGAGAGAGAGAGAGTGAGGGGGGCAGAGAGAGAGAGAGAGAGTGAGGGGGGCAGAGAGAGAGAAAGTGAGGGGGGCAGAGAGAGAAAAAGTGAGGGGGGCAGAGAGATAGAGAGTGAGGGGGGTAGAGAGAGAGAGAGTGAGCTGGGTAGAGAGAGAGAGTGAGGAGGCAGAGAGAGAGAGAGTGAGGGGGCAGAGAGAGAGAGAGTGAGGGGGCAGAGAGAGAGAGAGAGAGAGTGAGGGGGGCAGAGAGAGAGAGAGAGAGAGTGAGGGGGGCAGAGAGAGAGAGAGTGAGGGGGGCAGAGAGAGAGAGAGAGAGAGTGAGGGGGGCAGAGAGAGAGAGAGAGAGAGAGTGAGGGGGGCAGAGAGAGAGAGAGTGAGGGGGCAGAGAGAGAGAGAGCGATAAAGAGTGAGGGGGCAGAGAGAGAGAGAGATAATTAGTGAGGGGGCAGAAAGAGAGAGAGAGAGTGAGGGGGGCAGAGAGATAGAGAGTAAGGGGGCAGAGAGAGAGAGGGCGGCACAGAGAGAGAGATAGAAAGTGTGAGGGGGGCAGAGAGAGAGAGAGAGTGAGGGGGGCAGAGAGAGAGAGAGTGTGAGGGGGCAGAGAGGGAGAGAGTGTGAGGGGGGCAGAGAGGGAGAGAGTGTGAGGGGGGCAGAGAGAGAGAGAGTGTGAGGGGGGCAGAGAGAGAGAGAGTGTGAGGGGGGCAGAGAGAGAGAGAGATAAAGAGTGAGGGAGGCAGAGAGAGAGAGAGATAAATAGTGAGGGGGCAGAAAGAGAGAGAGAGAGTGAGGGGGGCAGGGAGAGAGAGAGAGAGAGCGTGAGGGGGGCAGAGAGAGAGAGAGCGTGAGGGGGGCAGAGAGAGAGAGTGAGTGTGAGGGGGGCAGAGAGAGAGAGTGAGTGTGAGGGGGGCAGAGAGAGAGCGAGTGAGGGGGGCAGAGAGAGAGAGCGAGTGATGGGGGCAGAGAGAGAGAGAGTGAGGGGGGCAGAGAGAGAGAGTGAGGGGGCAGAGAGAGAGAGTGAGGGGGCAGTGAGAGAGAGAGCGAGTGAGGGGGGCAGAGAGCGAGAGCGAGTGAGGGGGGCAGAGAGAGAGAGCGAGTGAGGGGGGCAGAGAGAGAGAGCGAGTGAGGGGGGCAGAGAGAGAGAGAGTGAGGGGGGCAGAGAGAGAGAGAGTGAGTGGGGCAGAGAGAGAGAGAGAGTGAGTGTGGCAGAGAGAGAGGGAGTGAGGGGGCAGAGAAAGAGAGAGTGAGGGGGCAGAGAAAGAGAGAGTGAGGGGGCAGAGAAAGAGAGAGTGAGGGGGGCAGAGAGAGAGAGTGAGGGGGGCAGAGAGAGAGAGAGAGTGAGGGGGGCAGAGAGAGACAGAGCGAATGAGTGAGGGGACAGAGAGTGAGAGAGAGTGAGGGGGCAGAGAGAGTGAGTGAGGGTGTGAGGGGGCAGAGAAAGGGAGAGAGAGAGAGAAAGGGGGGGGCAGAGAGAGAGATAAAGAGTGAGAGGGGCAGAGAGAGAGAGAGATAAAGAGTGAGGGGGCAGAAAGAGAGAGAGAGAGTGAGGGGGCAGGGAGAGACAGAGAGTGTGAGGGGGGCAGAGAGGAAGAGAGAGAGAGAAAGGGGGTCAGAGAGAGAGATAGAGTGAGAGGGGCAGAGAGAGACAGAGTGAGAGGGGCAGAGAGAGACAGAGTGAGGGGGGCCGAGAGAGAGTGAGGGGGGCCGAGAGGGAGAGAGAGTGAGGGGGGCAGAGAGAGGGAGAGAGAGTGAGGGGGGCAGAGAGAGAGAGAGCGTGAGGGGGCAGAGAGAGTGTAAGGGGGGCAGAGAGAGAGAGAGAGAGTGAGGGGGGTAGAGAGAGAGAGAGAGTGAGGGGGGTAGAGAGAGTGAGGGGGGCAGAGAGAGAGAGAGAGAGTGAGGGGGGCAGAGAGAGAGAGAGAGTGAGGGGGGCAGAGAGAGAGAGAGAGTGAGGGGGGCAGAGAGAGAGAGAGAGTGAGGGGGGCAGAGAGAGAGAGAGAGTGAGGGGGGCAGAGAGAGAGAGAGAGTGAGGGGGGCAGAGAGAGAGAGAGAGTGATGGGGGCAGAGAGAGAGAGAGATAAAGAGTGAGGGTGGCAGAGAGAGAGAGATAAAGAGTGAGGGGGGCAGAGAGAGAGAGAGAGTGAGGGGGGCAGAGAGAGAGAGAGATAAAGAGTGAGGGGGGCAGAGAGAGATAAAGAGTGAGGGGGGCAGAGAGAGAGAGAGAGTGAGGGGGGCAGAGAGAGAGAGAGAGTGAGGGGGGCAGAGAGAGAGAGAGAGTGATGGGGGCAGAGAGAGAGAGAGATAAAGAGTGAGGGGGCAGAGAGAGAGAGAGATAAAGAGTGAGGGGGGCAGAGAGAGAGAGAGATAAATAGTGAGGGGGCAGAAAGAGAGAGAGAGAGTGAGGGGGGCAGGGAGAGAGAGAGAGTGTGAGGGGCAGAGAGGGAGAGAGAGAGAGCGTGAGGGGGGCAGAGAGAGAGAGAGAGCGTGAGGAGGGCAGAGAGATAGAGAGTAAGGGGGCAGAGAGAGAGAGGGCGGCAGAGAGAGAGAGAGAGAAAGCGTGAGGGGGGCAGAGAGAGAGAGAGAGTCAGGGGGGCAGAGAGAGAGGGAGTGAGGGGGCAGAGAAAGAGAGTGTGAGGGGGGCAGAGAGAGAGTGTGTGAGGGGGGCAGAGAGAGAGTGTGTGAGGGGGGCAGAGAGAGAGAGTGAGGGGGGCAGAGAGAGAGAGAGAGAGTGAGTGGGGCAGAGAGACAGAGCGAATGAGTGAGGGGACAGAGAGTGAGAGAGAGTGAGGGGGCAGAGAGAGTGAGTGAGGGTGTGAGGCGGCAGAGAAAGGGAGAGAGAGAGAGAAAGGGGGGGGGGCAGAGAGAGAGATAAAGAGTGAGGGGAGCAGAGAGAGACAGAGTGAGGGGGGCCGAAAGAGAGTGAGGGGGGCCGAAAGAGAGTGAGGGGGGCCGAGAGAGAGTGAGGGGGGCCGAGAGAGAGAGAGTGTGAGGGGGCAGAGTGAGAGAGAGAGTGAGGGGGCAGAGAGAGAGAGAGAATGAGGGGGCAGAGAGAGAGAGAGTGAGGGGGGCAGAGAGAGAGAGAGAGAGAGAGTGAGGGGGGCAGAGAGAGAGAGAGAGAGAGAGTGAGGGGGCAGTGAGAGAGAGAGAGTGAGGGGGCAGTGAGAGAGAGAGAGTGAGGGGGGCAGAGAGATAGAGAGAGTGAGGGGGCAAGAGAGAGGGAGAGAGGGTGAGGGGGGCAGCGAGAGGGAGAGAGTGAGGGGGCAGAGAGAGAGAGAGAATGAGGGGGCAGAGAGAGAGAGAGTGAGGGGGGCAGAGAGAGAGAGAGAGAGAGTGAGGGGGGCAGAGAGAGAGAGAGAGAGAGTGAGGGGGCAGTGAGAGAGAGAGAGTGAGGGGGCAGTGAGAGAGAGAGAGTGAGGGGGGCAGAGAGATAGAGAGAGTGAGGGGGCAAGAGAGAGGGAGAGAGGGTGAGGGGGGCAGCGAGAGGGAGAGAGAGTGAGGGGGGCAGAGAGAGAGAGAGAGCGTGAGGGGGGCAGAGAGATAGAGAGTGTGAGGGGGCAGAGAGATAGAGTGTGTGAGGGGGCAGAGAGATAGAGTGTGTGAGGGGGCAGAGAGAGAGAGTGAGTGAGTGAAGGTGGCAGAGAGTGAGAGTGTGAGGGGACAGAGAGTGAGAGGGTGAGTGAGGGTGTGAGGGGGCAGAGAAAGAGAGAGAGTGAAGGGAGAGAGAGAGAAAGGGGGGGCAGAGAGAGAGAGAAAGGGGGGGCAGAGAGAGAGAGAAAGGGGGGGCAGAGAGAGAGATAAAGAATGAGGGGGGCAGAGAGAGAGAGAGAATGAGGGGGGCAGAGAGAGAGAGAGAGTGAGGGGAGCAGAGAGAGAGAGAGTGAGGGGAGCAGAGAGAGAGAGAGTGAGGGGAGCAGAGAGAGAGAGAGAGTGAGGGGAGCAGAGAGAGAGAGAGAGTGAGGGGAGCAGAGAGAGAGAGAGAGTGAGGGGAGCAGAGAGAGAGAGAGAGTGAGGGGAGCAGAGAGAGAGAGAGTGAGGGGAGCAGAGAGAGAGAGAGAGTGAGGGGAGCAGAGAGAGAGAGAGAGTGAGGGGAGCAGAGAGAGAGAGAGAGTGAGGGGGCAGAGAGAGAAAGAGTGAGGGGGCAGAGAGAGAAAGAGTGAGGGGGCAGAGAGAGAGAGAGTGAGGGGGCAGAGAGAGAGAGAGTGAGGGGGCAGAGAGAGAGAGAGTGAGGGGGCAGAGAGAGAGAGAGTGAGGGGAGCAGAGAGAGAGTGAGGGGAGCAGAGAGAGAGTGAGGGGAGCAGAGAGAGAGAGAGAGAGTGAGGGGAGCAGAGAGAGAGAGAGAGAGTGAGGGGAGCAGAGAGAGAGAGAGGGGGCAGAGAGAGAGAGAGAGTGAGGGGGCAGAGAGAGAGATAAAGAATGAGGGGGGCAGAGAGAGAGAGAGAGTGAGGGGAGCAGAGAGAGAGAGAGTGAGGGGAGCAGAGAGAGAGAGTGAGGGGAGCAGAGAGAGAGAGAGTGAGGGGAGCAGAGAGAGAGAGAGTGAGGGGAGCAGAGAGAGAGAGAGTGAGGGGAGCAGAGAGAGAGAGAGAGTGAGGGGAGCAGAGAGAGAGAGAGAGTGAGGGGGCAGAGAGAGAGAGAGTGAGGGGGCAGAGAGAGAGAGAGTGAGGGGGCAGAGAGAGAGAGTGAGGGGGCAGAGAGAGAGAGTGAGGGGAGCAGAGAGAGAGTGAGGGGAGCAGAGAGAGAGAGAGAGAGTGAGGGGAGCAGAGAGAGAGAGAGAGAGTGAGGGGAGCAGAGAGAGAGAGTGAGGGGAGCAGAGAGAGAGAGAGAGGGGGGCAGAGAGAGAGAGAGTGAGGGGGCAGAGAGGGAGAGAGAGTGAGGGGGCAGAGAGAGAGAGAGAGAGTGAGGGCGGCAGAGAGGGAGAGAGTGTGAGGGGGCAGAGAGAGAAAGAGTGAGGGCGGCAGAGAGATAGAGAGTGTGAGGGGGCAGAGAGAAACAGAGCGAATGAGTGAGGGGGCAGAGAGTGAGAGAGAGTGAGGGGGCAGAGCGTGAGAGAGTGAGTGAGGGGGGCAGAGAGAGAGATAAAGAGTGAGGGGGACAGAGAGAGAGAGAGAGCATGAGGGGGGCAGGGAGGGAGAGAGAGTGAGGGGGCAGAGAGAGAGAGAGTGAGGGGGGCAGAGAGGGAGAGAGTGTGAGGGGGGCAGAGAGAGAAAGAGAGCGTGAGGGGGGCAGAGAGAGAGAGAGAGCGTGAGGGGGGGAGAGAGAGTAAGGGCGGCAGAGAGAGAGAGAGATAAAGAGTGAGGGGGGCAGAGAGAGAGAGAGATAAAGAGTGAGGGGGGCAGAGAGAGAGAGAGATAAAGAGTGAGGGGCGGAAAGAGAGAGAGAGAGTGAGGGGGGCAGGGAGAGAGAGAGAGTGTGAGGGGCAGAGAGGGAGAGAGAGAGAGCGTGAGGGGGGCGGAGAGATAGAGAGTAAGGGGGCAGAGAGAGAGAGGGCGGCACAGAGAGAGAGAGAGAAAGCGTGAGGGGGGCAGAGAGAGAGAGAGAGTGAGGGGGGCAGAGAGAGAGAATGTGAGGGGGGCAGAGAGAGAGAGAGAGAGTGAGGGGGCAGAGAGAGAGAGAGAGAGTGAGGGGGGCAGAGAGAGAGAGAGAGTGAGGGGGGCAGAGAGAGAGAGAGAGTGAGGGGGCAGAGAGAGAGAGAGTGAGGGGGGCAGAGAGAGAGAGAGAGTGAGGGGGGCAGAGAGAGAGAGAGAGTGAGGGGGGCAGAGAGAGAGAGAGAGTGAGGGGGGCAGAGAGAGAGAGAGAGTGAGGGGGGCAGAGAGAGAGAGAGAGTGAGGGGGGCAGAGAGAGAGAGAGAGTGAGGGGGGCAGAGAGAGAGAGAGAGTGAGGGGGCAGAGAGAGAGAGAGTGAGGGGGGCAGAGAGAGAGAGAGTGAGGGGGGCGGAGAGAGAGAGAGTGAGGGGGGCAGAGAGAGAGAGAGTGAGGGGGCAGAGAGAGAGAGAGTGAGGGGGGCAGAGAGAGAGAGAGAGTGAGGGGGGTAGAGAGAGAGAGAGAGTGAGGGGGGTAGAGAGAGAGAGAGAGTGAGGGGGCAGAGAGAGAGAGAGTGAGGGGGGCAGAGAGAGAGTGAGGGGGCAGAGAGAGGGAGAGAGTGAGGGGGGCAGAGAGAGAGAGAGTGAGGGGGGCAGAGAGAGAGAGAGTGAGGGGGGCAGAGAGAGAGAGAGTGAGGGGGCAGAGAAAGAGAGGGTGAGGGCGGCACAGAGAGAGAGAGAGAGAAAGCGTGAGGGGGGCAGAGAGAGAGTGAGTGAAGGGGGCGGAGAGAGAGTGAGTGAGGGGGGCAGAGAGTGAGTGAGGGGGGCCTAGAGAGAGTGAGGGGGCATAGAGAGAGAGAGAGTGAGAGGGGCAGAGAGAGAGAGAGTGAGAGGGGCAGAGAGAGAGAGAGTGAGAGGGGCAGAGAGAGAGGGAGTGAGAGGGGCAGAGAGAGAGAGAGTGAGGGGGGCAGAGAGATAGAGAGAGAGTGAGGGGGGCAGAGAGATAGAGAGAGAGTGAGGGGGCAGAGAGAGGGAGAGAGGGTGAGGGGGGCAGAGAGAGGGAGAGAGAGTGAGGGGGGCAGAGAGAGAGAGAGAGGGTGAGGGGGGCAGAGAGAGTGTAAGGGGGGCAGGGAGAGAGGGTGAGGGGTGCAGAGAGAGAGGGTGAGAGGTGCAGAGAGAGAGGGTGAGGGGTGCAGAGAGAGAGAGAGAGTGAGGGGGGCAGAGAGAGAGAGAGAGACTGAGGGGGGCAGAGAGAGAGAGAGACTGAGGGGGGCAGAGAGAGAGAGAGAGAGTGAGGGGGGCAGAGAGAGAGAGAGTGAGGGGGGCAGAGAGAGAGAGAGTGTGAGGGGGCAGAGAGAGAGAGAGTGTGAGGGGGCAGAGAGATAGAGAGTGTGAGGGGGCAGAGAGATAGAGAGTGTGAGGGGGCAGAGAAAGAGAGTGAGTGAGGGGGGCAGAGAGAGAGGGAGTGAGGAGGCAGAGAGAGACCGAGTGAGTGAGGGGGTCGGTGAGTGAGGGTGTGAGGAGGCAGAGAAAGAGAGAGAGTGAAGGGAGAGAGAGAGAGAAAGAGGGGGCAGAGAGAGAGAGAGAGATAAAGAGTGAGGGCGGCAGAGAGAGAGAGAGATAAAGAATGAGGGGGGCAGAGAGAGAGAGAGAGATAAAGAGTGAGGGGAGCAGAGAGAGAGAGAGAGATAAAGAGTGTGGGAGGCAGAGAGAGAGAGAGATAAAGAGTGAGGGGGCAGAAAGAGAGAGAGAGAGTGAGGGGGGCAGGGAGTGACAGAGAGTGTGAGGGGCAGAGAGGGAGAGAGAGAGAGAGTGAGGGGGGCAGAGAGAGAGAGAGTGTGAGGGGGGCAGAGAGAGAGAGTGTGAGGGGGGCAGAGAGAGAGAGAGTGTGAGGGGGGCAGAGAGAGAGAGTGTGAGGGGGGCAGAGAGAGAGAGTGTGAGGGGGGCAGAGAGAGAGAAAGTGAGGGGGGCAGAGAGATAGAGAGTGAGGGGGTAGAGAGAGAGAGAGTGAGCTGGGCAGAGAGAGAGAGAGTGAGGGGGCAGAGAGAGAGAGAGAGTGAGGGGGCAGAGAGAGAGAGAGTGAGGGGGCAGAGAGAGAGAGAGTGAGGGGGGCAGAGAGAGAGAGAGAGAGTGAGGGGGGCAGAGAGAGAGAAAGTGAGGGGGGCAGAGAGAGAGAAAGTGAGGGGGGCAGAGAGTGAGAGAGTGAGGGGGGCAGAGAGAGAGAGAGAGTGAGGGGGCAGAGAGAGAGAGCGATGAAGAGTGAGGGGGCAGAGAGAGAGAGAGATAATTAGTGAGGGGGCAGAAAGAGAGAGAGAGAGTGAGGGGGGCAGAGAGATAGAGAGTAAGGGGGCAGAGAGAGAGAGGGCGGCACAGAGAGAGAGAGAGAAAGCGTGAGGGGGGCAGAGAGAGAGAGAGAGTGAGGGGGGCAGAGAGAGAGAGAGTGTGAGGGGGCAGAGAGGGAGAGAGTGTGAGGGGGGCAGAGAGAGAGAGAGTGTGAGGGGGGCAGAGAGAGAGAGAGTGTGAGGGGGGCAGAGAGAGAGAGATAAAGAGTGAGGGGGCAGAAAGAGAGAGAGAGAGTGAGGGGGGCAGGGAGAGATAGAGAGAGAGCGTGAGGGGGGCAGAGAGAGAGAGAGCGTGAGTGGGGCAGAGAGAGAGAGAGTGTGAGGGGGGCAGAGAGAGAGAGTGAGTGTGAGGGGGGCAGAGAGAGAGCGAGTGAGGGGGGCAGAGAGAGAGAGCGAGTGATGGGGGCAGAGAGAGAGAGTGAGGGGGGCAGAGAGAGAGAGAGTGAGGGGGCAGAGAGAGAGAGAGTGAGGGGGCAGAGAGAGAGAGAGTGAGGGGGCAGAGAGAGAGAGAGTGAGGGGGGCAGAGAGAGAGAGAGAGAGTGAGGGGGGCAGAGAGAGAGAAAGTGAGGGGGGCAGAGAGAGAAAAAGTGAGGGGGGCAGAGAGATAGAGAGTGAGGGGGGTAGAGAGAGAGAGAGTGAGCTGGGTAGAGAGAGAGAGTGAGGAGGCAGAGAGAGAGAGAGTGAGGGGGCAGAGAGAGAGAGAGTGAGGGGGCAGAGAGAGAGAGAGAGAGAGTGAGGGGGGCAGAGAGAGAGAGAGAGAGAGTGAGGGGGGCAGAGAGAGAGAGAGTGAGGGGGGCAGAGAGAGAGAGAGAGAGAGTGAGGGGGGCAGAGAGAGAGAGAGAGAGAGAGTGAGGGGGGCAGAGAGAGAGAGAGTGAGGGGGCAGAGAGAGAGAGAGCGATAAAGAGTGAGGGGGCAGAGAGAGAGAGAGATAATTAGTGAGGGGGCAGAAAGAGAGAGAGAGAGTGAGGGGGGCAGAGAGATAGAGAGTAAGGGGGCAGAGAGAGAGAGGGCGGCACAGAGAGAGAGATAGAAAGTGTGAGGGGGGCAGAGAGAGAGAGAGAGTGAGGGGGGCAGAGAGAGAGAGAGTGTGAGGGGGCAGAGAGGGAGAGAGTGTGAGGGGGGCAGAGAGGGAGAGAGTGTGAGGGGGGCAGAGAGAGAGAGAGTGTGAGGGGGGCAGAGAGAGAGAGAGTGTGAGGGGGGCAGAGAGAGAGAGAGATAAAGAGTGAGGGAGGCAGAGAGAGAGAGAGATAAATAGTGAGGGGGCAGAAAGAGAGAGAGAGAGTGAGGGGGGCAGGGAGAGAGAGAGAGAGAGCGTGAGGGGGGCAGAGAGAGAGAGAGCGTGAGGGGGGCAGAGAGAGAGAGTGAGTGTGAGGGGGGCAGAGAGAGAGAGTGAGTGTGAGGGGGGCAGAGAGAGAGCGAGTGAGGGGGGCAGAGAGAGAGAGCGAGTGATGGGGGCAGAGAGAGAGAGAGTGAGGGGGGCAGAGAGAGAGAGTGAGGGGGCAGAGAGAGAGAGTGAGGGGGCAGTGAGAGAGAGAGCGAGTGAGGGGGGCAGAGAGCGAGAGCGAGTGAGGGGGGCAGAGAGAGAGAGCGAGTGAGGGGGGCAGAGAGAGAGAGCGAGTGAGGGGGGCAGAGAGAGAGAGAGTGAGGGGGGCAGAGAGAGAGAGAGTGAGTGGGGCAGAGAGAGAGAGAGAGTGAGTGTGGCAGAGAGAGAGGGAGTGAGGGGGCAGAGAAAGAGAGAGTGAGGGGGCAGAGAAAGAGAGAGTGAGGGGGCAGAGAAAGAGAGAGTGAGGGGGGCAGAGAGAGAGAGTGAGGGGGGCAGAGAGAGAGAGAGAGTGAGGGGGGCAGAGAGAGACAGAGCGAATGAGTGAGGGGACAGAGAGTGAGAGAGAGTGAGGGGGCAGAGAGAGTGAGTGAGGGTGTGAGGGGGCAGAGAAAGGGAGAGAGAGAGAGAAAGGGGGGGGCAGAGAGAGAGATAAAGAGTGAGAGGGGCAGAGAGAGAGAGAGATAAAGAGTGAGGGGGCAGAAAGAGAGAGAGAGAGTGAGGGGGCAGGGAGAGACAGAGAGTGTGAGGGGGGCAGAGAGGAAGAGAGAGAGAGAAAGGGGGTCAGAGAGAGAGATAGAGTGAGAGGGGCAGAGAGAGACAGAGTGAGAGGGGCAGAGAGAGACAGAGTGAGGGGGGCCGAGAGAGAGTGAGGGGGGCCGAGAGGGAGAGAGAGTGAGGGGGGCAGAGAGAGGGAGAGAGAGTGAGGGGGGCAGAGAGAGAGAGAGCGTGAGGGGGCAGAGAGAGTGTAAGGGGGGCAGAGAGAGAGAGAGAGAGTGAGGGGGGTAGAGAGAGAGAGAGAGTGAGGGGGGTAGAGAGAGTGAGGGGGGCAGAGAGAGAGAGAGAGAGTGAGGGGGGCAGAGAGAGAGAGAGAGTGAGGGGGGCAGAGAGAGAGAGAGAGTGAGGGGGGCAGAGAGAGAGAGAGAGTGAGGGGGGCAGAGAGAGAGAGAGAGTGAGGGGGGCAGAGAGAGAGAGAGAGTGAGGGGGGCAGAGAGAGAGAGAGAGTGATGGGGGCAGAGAGAGAGAGAGATAAAGAGTGAGGGTGGCAGAGAGAGAGAGATAAAGAGTGAGGGGGGCAGAGAGAGAGAGAGAGTGAGGGGGGCAGAGAGAGAGAGAGATAAAGAGTGAGGGGGGCAGAGAGAGATAAAGAGTGAGGGGGGCAGAGAGAGAGAGAGAGTGAGGGGGGCAGAGAGAGAGAGAGAGTGAGGGGGGCAGAGAGAGAGAGAGAGTGATGGGGGCAGAGAGAGAGAGAGATAAAGAGTGAGGGGGCAGAGAGAGAGAGAGATAAAGAGTGAGGGGGGCAGAGAGAGAGAGAGATAAATAGTGAGGGGGCAGAAAGAGAGAGAGAGAGTGAGGGGGGCAGGGAGAGAGAGAGAGTGTGAGGGGCAGAGAGGGAGAGAGAGAGAGCGTGAGGGGGGCAGAGAGAGAGAGAGAGCGTGAGGAGGGCAGAGAGATAGAGAGTAAGGGGGCAGAGAGAGAGAGGGCGGCAGAGAGAGAGAGAGAGAAAGCGTGAGGGGGGCAGAGAGAGAGAGAGAGTCAGGGGGGCAGAGAGAGAGGGAGTGAGGGGGCAGAGAAAGAGAGTGTGAGGGGGGCAGAGAGAGAGTGTGTGAGGGGGGCAGAGAGAGAGTGTGTGAGGGGGGCAGAGAGAGAGAGTGAGGGGGGCAGAGAGAGAGAGAGAGAGTGAGTGGGGCAGAGAGACAGAGCGAATGAGTGAGGGGACAGAGAGTGAGAGAGAGTGAGGGGGCAGAGAGAGTGAGTGAGGGTGTGAGGCGGCAGAGAAAGGGAGAGAGAGAGAGAAAGGGGGGGGGGCAGAGAGAGAGATAAAGAGTGAGGGGAGCAGAGAGAGACAGAGTGAGGGGGGCCGAAAGAGAGTGAGGGGGGCCGAAAGAGAGTGAGGGGGGCCGAGAGAGAGTGAGGGGGGCCGAGAGAGAGAGAGTGTGAGGGGGCAGAGTGAGAGAGAGAGTGAGGGGGCAGAGAGAGAGAGAGAATGAGGGGGCAGAGAGAGAGAGAGTGAGGGGGGCAGAGAGAGAGAGAGAGAGAGTGAGGGGGGCAGAGAGAGAGAGAGAGAGAGAGTGAGGGGGCAGTGAGAGAGAGAGAGTGAGGGGGCAGTGAGAGAGAGAGAGTGAGGGGGGCAGAGAGATAGAGAGAGTGAGGGGGCAAGAGAGAGGGAGAGAGGGTGAGGGGGGCAGCGAGAGGGAGAGAGTGAGGGGGCAGAGAGAGAGAGAGAATGAGGGGGCAGAGAGAGAGAGAGTGAGGGGGGCAGAGAGAGAGAGAGAGAGAGTGAGGGGGGCAGAGAGAGAGAGAGAGAGAGTGAGGGGGCAGTGAGAGAGAGAGAGTGAGGGGGCAGTGAGAGAGAGAGAGTGAGGGGGGCAGAGAGATAGAGAGAGTGAGGGGGCAAGAGAGAGGGAGAGAGGGTGAGGGGGGCAGCGAGAGGGAGAGAGAGTGAGGGGGGCAGAGAGAGAGAGAGAGCGTGAGGGGGGCAGAGAGATAGAGAGTGTGAGGGGGCAGAGAGGGAGAGAAAGAGAGAAAGGGGGGGCAGAGAGAGAGATAAAGAGTGAGAGGGGCAGAGAGAGACAGAGTGAGGGGGGCCGAGAGAGAGTGAGGGGGGCCGAGAGGGAGAGAGAGTGAGGGGGGCAGAGAGAGGGAGAGAGAGTGAGGGGGGCAGAGATGGTGTAAGGGGGGCAGAGAGAGAGAGAGAGTGAGGGGGGCAGAGAGAGAGAGAGAGTGAGGGGGGCAGAGAGAGAGAGTGAGGGGGGCAGAGAGAGAGAGCGTGAGTGGGGCAGAGAGAGACAGAGCGAATGAGTGAGGGGACAGAGAGTGAGAGAGAGTGAGGGGGCAGAGAGAGTCAGTGAGGGTGTGAGTGGGCAGAGAAAGGGAGAGAGAGAGAGAAAGGGGGGGGGGGCAGAGAGAGAGATAAAGAGTGAGAGGGGCAGAGAGAGAGAGAGAGAACGGGGGGGCAGAGAGAGAGATAAAGAGTGAGGGGAGCAGAGATGGACAGAGTGAGGGGAGCAGAGATGGACAGAGTGAGGGGGGCCGAGAGAGAGTGAGGGGGGCCGAGAGAGAGAGAGAGAGAGTGAGGGGGCAGAGAGAGAGAGAGAATGAGGGGGCAGAGAGAGAGAGAGTGAGGGGGGCAGAGAGAGAGAGAGAGAGTGAGGGGGCAGTGAGAGAGAGAGAATGAGGGGGCAGAGAGAGAGAGAGTGAGAGGGCAGAGAGAGAGAGAGAGAGAGTGAGGGGGGCAGAGAGGGAGAGAGGGTGAGGGGGCAAGAGAGAGGGAGAGAGGGTGAGGGGGGCAGAGAGAGGGAGAGAGAGTGAGGGGGGCAGAGAGAGAGAGAGAGCGTGAGGGGGGCAGAGAGACTGTAAGGGGGCAGAGAGCGAGATAAAGATTGAGTGGGGCAGAGAGAGAGAGAGAGTGATGGGGGCAGAGAGAGAGAGAGATAAAGAGTGAGGGGGGCAGAGAGAGAGAGATAAAGAGTGAGGGGGGCAGAGAGAGAGAGAGAGTGAGGGGGGCAGAGAGAGAGAGAGATAAAGAGTGAGGGGGGCAGAGAGAGATAAAGAGTGAGGGGGGCAGAGAGAGAGAGAGAGTGGGGGGGGCAGAGAGAGAGAGAGAGTGGGGGGGGCAGAGAGAGAGAGAGAGTGGGGGGGGCAGAGAGAGAGAGAGAGTGATGGGGGCAGAGAGAGAGAGAGATAAAGAGTGAGGGGGCAGAGAGAGAGAGAGATAATGAGTGAGGGGGCAGAAAGAGAGAGAGAGAGTGAGGGGGGCAGGGAGAGAGAGAGAGTGTGAGGGGCAGAGAGGGAGAGAGAGAGAGCGTGAGGGGGGCAGAGAGAGAGAGAGAGCGTGAGGAGGGCAGAGAGATAGAGAGTAAGGGGGCAGAGAGAGAGAGGGCGGCAGAGAGAGAGAGAGAGAAAGCGTGAGGGGGGCAGAGAGAGAGAGAGAGTCAGGGGGGCAGAGAGAGAGGGAGTGAGGGGGCAGAGAAAGAGAGTGTGAGGGGGGCAGAGAGAGAGTGTGTGAGGGGGGCAGAGAGAGAGTGTGTGAGGGGGGCAGAGAGAGAGAGTGAGGGGGGCAGAGAGAGAGAGAGAGAGTGAGGGGGGCAGAGAGAGAGTGAGGGGGGCAGAGAGAGAGAGAGCGTGAGTGGGGCAGAGAGACAGAGCGAATGAGTGAGGGGACAGAGAGTGAGAGAGAGTGAGGGGGCAGAGAGAGTGAGTGAGGGTGTGAGGCGGCAGAGAAAGGGAGAGAGAGAGAGAAAGGGGGGGGGCAGAAAGAGAGATAAAGAGTGAGGGGAGCAGAGAGAGACAGAGTGAGGGGGGCCGAGAGAGAGTGAGGGGGGCCGAGAGAGAGTGAGGGGGGCCGAGAGAGAGAGAGAGTGAGGGGGCAGAGAGAGAGAGAGAGTGAGGGGGCAGAGAGAGAGAGAGAGTGAGGGGGCAGAGAGAGAGAGAGTGAGGGGGGCAGAGAGAGAGAGAGAGAGAGTGAGGGGGCAGTGAGAGAGAGAGAGTGAGGGGGGCAGAGAGATAGAGAGAGTGAGGGGGCAAGAGAGAGGGAGAGAGGGTGAGGGGGGCAGCGAGAGGGAGAGAGTGAGGGGGCAGAGAGAGAGAGAGAATGAGGGGGCAGAGAGAGAGAGAGTGAGGGGGGCAGAGAGATAGAGAGAGTGAGGGGGCAAGAGAGAGGGAGAGAGGGTGAGGGGGGCAGCGAGAGGGAGAGAGAGTGAGGGGGGCAGAGAGAGAGAGAGAGCGTGAGGGGGGCAGAGAGATAGAGAGTGTGAGGGGGCAGAGAGATAGAGAGTGTGAGGGGAGAGAGAGAGAGAAAGAGTGAGGGGGCAGAAAGAGAGAGAGAGAGTGAGGGGGGCAGGGAGAGACAGAGAGTGTGAGGTGGGCAGAGAGGGAGAGAAAGAGAGAAAGGGGGGGCAGAGAGAGAGATAAAGAGTGAGAGGGGCAGAGAGAGACAGAGTGAGGGGGGCCGAGAGAGAGTGAGGGGGGCCGAGAGGGAGAGAGAGTGAGGGGGGCAGAGAGAGGGAGAGAGAGTGAGGGGGGCAGAGAGAGAGAGAGCGTGAGGGGGCAGAGAGAGTGTAAGGGGGGCAGAGAGAGAGAGAGAGTGAGGGGGGTAGAGAGAGAGAGAGTGAGGGGGGTAGAGAGAGAGAGAGTGAGGGGGGCAGAGAGAGAGAGAGTGAGGGGGGCAGAGAGAGAGAGTGAGGGGGGCAGAGAGAGAGAGCGTGAGTGGGGCAGAGAGAGACAGAGCTAATGAGTGAGGGGACAGAGAGTGAGAGAGAGTGAGGGGGCAGAGAGAGTCAGTGAGGGTGTGAGTGGGCAGAGAAAGGGAGAGAGAGAGAGAAAGGGGGGGGGCAGAGAGAGAGATAAAGAGTGAGAGGGGCAGAGAGAGAGAGAGAGAACGGGGGGGGCAGAGAGAGAGATAAAGAGTGAGGGGAGCAGAGATGGACAGAGTGAGGGGAGCAGAGATGGACAGAGTGAGGGGGGCCGAGAGGGAGTGAGGGGGCAGAGAGAGAGAGAGAATGAGGGGGCAGAGAGAGAGAGAGTGAGGGGGGCAGAGAGAGAGAGAGAGTGAGGGGGCAGTGAGAGAGAGAGAATGAGGGGGCAGAGAGAGAGAGAGTGAGGGGGCAGAGAGAGAGAGAGAGAGAGAGTGAGGGGGCAAGAGAGAGGGAGAGAGGGTGAGGGGGGCAGAGAGAGGGAGAGAGAGTGAGGGGGGCAGAGAGAGAGAGAGAGCGTGAGGGGGGCAGAGAGACTGTAAGGGGGCAGAGAGCGAGATAAAGATTGAGTGGGGCAGAGAGAGAGAGAGAGCGTGAGGGGAGGCAGAGAGAGAGAGCGTGAGGGGGGCAGAGAGATGGAGAGTAAGGGGGGCAGAGAGAGAGAGGGCAGCACAGAGAGAGAGAGAGTGAGGGGGGCAGAGAGCGAGAGAGAGAGTGAGGGGGGCAGAGAGAGAGAGAGTGAGGGGGGCAGAGAGAGAGAGAGAGAGAGAGAGAGTGAGGGGGGCAGAGAGAGAGAGAGTGAGGGGGGCAGAGAGAGAGAGAGATAGAGTGAGGGGGGCAGGGAGAGAGAGAGTGATGGGGGCAGAGAGAGAGAGAGTGAGGGGGGCAGAGAGAGAGAGAGTGAGGGGGGCAGAGAGAGAGAGTGAGGGGGGCAGAGAGAGAGAGCGTGAGTGGGGCAGAGAGAGACAGAGCGAATGAGTGAGGGGACAGAGAGTGAGAGAGAGTGAGGGGGCAGAGAGAGTCAGTGAGGGTGTGAGTGGGCAGAGAAAGGGAGAGAGAGAGAGAAAGGGGGGGCAGAGAGAGAGATAAAGAGTGAGAGGGGCAGAGAGAGAGAGAGAGAACGGGGGGGCAGAGAGAGAGATAAAGAGTGAGGGGAGCAGAGATGGACAGAGTGAGGGGAGCAGAGATGGACAGAGTGAGGGGGGCCGAGAGAGAGTGAGGGGGCAGAGAGAGAGAGAGAATGAGGGGGCAGAGAGAGAGAGAGTGAGGGGGGCAGAGAGAGAGAGAGAGAGTGAGGGGGCAGTGAGAGAGAGAGAATGAGTGGGCAGAGAGAGAGAGAGTGAGGGGGCAGAGAGAGAGAGAGAGAGAGTGAGGGGGGCAGAGAGAGAGAGAGAGTGAGGGGCAAGAGAGAGGGAGAGAGGGTGAGGGGGGCAGAGAGAGGGAGAGAGAGTGAGGGGGGCAGAGAGAGAGAGAGAGCGTGAGGGGGGCAGAGAGACTGTAAGGGGGCAGAGAGCGAGATAAAGATTGAGTGGGGCAGAGAGAGAGGGTGAGGGGTGCAGAGAGAGAGAGTGAGGGGGCAGAGAGAGAGAGAGCGTGAGGGGAGGCAGAGAGAGAGAGAGCGTGAGGGGGGCAGAGAGATGGAGAGTAAGGGGGGCAGAGAGAGAGAGGGCAGCACAGAGAGAGAGAGAGTGAGGGGGGCAGAGAGAGAGAGTGAGGGGGGCAGAGAGAGAGAGAGTGAGGGGGGCAGAGAGAGAGAGAGAGAGAGTGAGGGGGGCAGAGAGAGAGAGAGAGAGAGTGAGGGGGGCAGAGAGAGAGAGAGAGAGAGAGTGAGGGGGGCAGAGAGAGAGAGTGAGGGGGGCAGAGAGAGAGAGAGAGAGTGAGGGGGGCAGAGAGAGAGAGAGAGAGTGAGGGGGGCAGGGAGAGAGAGAGATAGAGTGAGGGGGGCAGGGAGAGAGAGATAGAGTGAGGGGGGCAGGGAGAGAGAGAGATAGAGTGAGGGGGGCAGAGAGAGAGAGAGATAGAGTGAGGGGGGCAGAGAGAGAGAGAGATAGAGTGAGGGGGGCAGAGAGAGAGAGAGATAGAGTGAGGGGGGCAGAGAGAGAGAGAGATAAATAGTGAGGGGGGCAGAGAGAGAGAGAGATAAATAGTGAGGGGGCAGAAAGAGAGAGAGAGAGTGAGGGGGGCAGGGAGAGAGAGAGAGCGTGAGGGGGGCAGAGCGATGGAGAGTAAAGGGGCAGAGAGAGAGAGGGCGGCACAGAGAGAGAGAGAGAAAGCGTGAGGGGGGCAGAGAGAGAGAGAGAGTGAGGGGGGCAGAGAGAGAGAGAGAGTGTGAGGGGGGCAGAGAGAGAGAAAGTGAGGGGGCAGAGAGAGATAGAGTGAGGGGGCAGAGAGAGAGAGAGATAGAGTGAGGGGGGCAGAGAGAGAGAGAGATAGAGTGAGGGGGGCAGAGAGAGAGAGAGATAAATAGTGAGGGGGGCAGAGAGAGAGAGAGATAAATAGTGAGGGGGCAGAAAGAGAGAGAGAGAGTGAGGGGGGCAGGGAGAGAGAGAGAGCGTGAGGGGGCAGAGCGATAGAGAGTAAAGGGGCAGAGAGAGAGAGGGCGGCACAGAGAGAGAGAGAGAAAGCGTGAGGGGGGCAGAGAGAGAGAGAGAGTGAGGGGGGCAGAGAGAGAGAGAGAGTGTGAGGGGGCAGAGAGAGAGAAAGTGAGGGGGGCAGAGAGAGAGAGCGAGTGAGGGGGGCAGAGGGAGAGAGAGTGTGAGGGGGGCAGAGGGAGAGAGAGTGAGGGGGCAGAGAGAGAGAGAGTGAGAGGGGCAGAGAGAGAGAGAGAGTGAGAGGGCAGAGAGAGAGAGAGAGTGAGAGGGGCAGAGAGAGAGAGAGAGAGAGGGGGCAGAGAGAGAGAGGGTGAGGGGGCAGAGAAAGAGAGTGAGGGGGGCAGAGAGAGAGAGTGAGGGGGGCAGAGAGAGAGAGAGAGAGAGAGTGAGGGTGTCAGAGAGAGAGAGCGTGAGGGGGGAGAGAGAGTGAGTGAGGGTGTGAGGGGGCAGAGAAAGGGAGAGAGAGAGAGAAAGGGGGGGGCAGAGAGAGGGAGAGAGAAATGGTGAGGGGGCAGAGAGAGAGAGAGTGAGGGGGGCAGAGAGAGAGAGTGAGGGGGCAGAGAGGGAGAGAGAGTGAGGGGGCAGAGAGGGAGAGTGAGGGGGGTGGTGAGTGAGGGGGGCAGAGTGAGGGGGAGAGTGAGGGGGGGGCAGGGAGAGTGAGGGGGGCAGAGAGAGATGGAGAGTGAGGGGGCAGAGAGAGAGATAGAGGGAGAGTGAGGGGACAGAGAGTGAGAGAGAGTGAGGGGGCAGAGAGAGTGAGGGGGCAGAGTGAGATAGAGGGAGAGTGAGGGGGGCAGAGAGAGAGGGAGAGTGAGGGGGCAGAGAGAGAGGGAGAGTGAGGGGGCAGAGAGAGAGAGGGCGGCACAGAGAGAGAGAGAGAAAGCATGAGGGTGGCAGAGAGAGAGAGAGAGTGAGGGGACAGAGAGAGAGAAAGTGAGGGGGGCAGAGAGAGAGCGAGTGAGGTGGGCAGAGGGAGAGAGAGCGAGTGAGGTGGGCAGAGGGAGAGAGAGAGAGTGAGGAGGGCAGAGGGAGAGAGAGAGTGAGGGGGGAAAGAGAGAGAGAGGGAGTGAGGGGGGCAGAGAGAGAGAGAGTGAGGGGGGCAGAGAGAGAGAGAGAGTGAGGGGGGCAGAGAGAGAGAGAGTGAGGGGGGCAGAGAGAGAGAGAGTGAGGGGGCAGAGAGAGAGAGAGTGAGGGGGCAGAGAAAGAGAGTGTGAGGGGGGCAGAGAGAGAGAGAGCGTGAGGGGGGAGAGAGAGACAGAGCGAATGAGTGAGGGGACAGAGAGTGAGAGAGAGTGAGGGGGCAGAGAGAGTGAGTGAGGGTGTGAGGGGGCAGAGAAAGGGAGAGAGAGAGAGAAAGGGGGGGACAGAGAGAGGGAGAGAGAAATGGTGAGGGGGCAGAGAGAGAGAGAGAGTGAGGGGGGCAGAGAGTGAGAGAGAGTGAGGGGCAGAGAGTGAGAGAGAGTGAGGGGCAGAGAGGGAGAGTGAGGGGGGCGGTGAGTGAGGGGGAGAGTGAGGGGGGGCAGGGAGAGTGAGGGGGGCAGAGAGAGATGGAGAGTGAGGGGTCAGAGAGAGAGATAGAGGGAGAGTGAGGGGGGCGGAGAGAGAGATAGAGGGAGAGTGAGGGGGGCAGAGAGAGAGGGAGAGTGAGGGGGGCAGAGAGAGAGGGAGAGTGAGGGGGGCAGAGAGAGAGGGAGAGTGAGGGGGGCAGAGAGAGAGGGAGAGTGAGGGGGGCAGAGAGAGAGGGAGAGTGAGGGGGTCAGAGAGAGAGGGAGAGTGAGGGGGTCAGAGAGAGAGGGAGAGTGAGGGGGGCAGAGAGAGAGGGAGAGTGAGGGGGGCAGAGAGAGAGGGAGAGTGAGGGGGGCAGAGAGAGAGGGAGAGTGAGGGGGGCAGAGAGAGAGGGAGAGTGAAGGGGGCAGAGGGAGAGTGAGGGGGGCAGAGAGAGGGAGTGAGGGGGCAGAGAGAGGGAGAGTGAGGGGGACAAAAAGAGAGAGGGAGAGTGAGGGGGGCAGAGAGAGAGGGAGAGTGAGGGGTGCAGAGAGAGGGAGTGAGGGGGGCAGAGAGAGAGTGAGGGGGGCAGAGAGAGGGGGAGAGTGAGGGGGGCAGAGAGAGGGAGTGAGGGGGCAGATAGAGAGTGAGTGAGGGGGACAAAAAGCGAGAGCGGGAGTGAGGGGGGCAGAGAGCGTGAGTGAGGGGGGCAGAGAGAGAGAGAGGAGGGGGCAGAGAGAGGGGGAGAGTGAGGGGGGCAGGGAGAGTGAGGGGGCAGAGTGAGATAGAGGGAGAGTGAGGGGGCAGAGAGAGAGGGAGAGTGAGGGGGCAGAGAGAGAGAGGGCGGCACAGAGAGAGAGAGAGAAAGCATGAGGGTGGCAGAGAGAGAGAGAGAGTGAGGGGGACAGAGAGAGAGAGAGTGTGAGGGGGGCAGAGAGAGAAAGTGAGGGGGGCAGAGAGAGAGCGAGTGAGGGGGGCAGAGAGAGAGAGCGAGTGAGGTGGGCAGAGGGAGAGAGAGAGAGTGAGGAGGGCAGAGAGAGAGAGAGTGAGGGGGGCAGAGAGAGAGAGAGTGAGGGGGGCTGAGAGAGAGAGAGAGTGAGGGGGGCAGAGAGAGAGAGAGAGTGAGGGGGGCAGAGAGAGAGAGAGTGAGGGGGGCAGAGAGAGAGAGAGTGAGGGGGGCAGAGAGAGAGAGAGTGAGGGGGGCCGAAAGAGAGTGAGGGGGGCCGAGAGAGAGTGAGGGGGGCCGAGAGAGAGAGGGCGGCACAGAGAGAGAGAGAGAAAGCATGAGGGTGGCAGAGAGAGAGAGAGAGTGAGGGGGACAGAGAGAGAGAGAGTGTGAGGGGGGCAGAGAGGGAAAGTGAGGGGGGCAGAGAGAGGGGGAGAGTGAGGGGGGCAGGGAGAGTGAGGGGGCAGAGTGAGATAGAGGGAGAGTGAGGGGGCAGAGAGAGAGGGAGAGTGAGGGGGCAGAGAGAGAGAGGGCGGCACAGAGAGAGAGAGAGAAAGCATGAGGGTGGCAGAGAGAGAGAGAGAGTGAGGGGGACAGAGAGAGAGAGAGTGTGAGGGGGCAGAGAGAGAAAGTGAGGGGGGCAGAGAGAGAGCGAGTGAGGGGGGCAGAGAGAGAGAGCGAGTGAGGTGGGCAGAGGGAGAGAGAGAGAGTGAGGAGGGCAGAGAGAGAGAGAGTGAGGGGGGCAGAGAGAGAGAGAGTGAGGGGGGCTGAGAGAGAGAGAGAGTGAGGGGGGCAGAGAGAGAGAGAGTGAGGGGGGCAGAGAGAGAGAGAGTGAGGGGGGCAGAGAGAGAGAGAGTGAGGGGGGCAGAGAGAGAGAGAGTGAGGGGGGCCGAAAGAGAGTGAGGGGGGCCGAGAGAGAGAGAGAGTGAGGGGGGCAGAGAGATAGAGAGAGTGAGGGGGCAAGAGAGAGGGAGAGAGGGTGAGGGGGGCAGCGAGAGGGAGAGAATGTGAGGGGGCAGAGAGAGAGAGAGAGCGTGAGGGGGGCAGAGAGATAGAGAGTGAGGGGGGCAGAGAGATAGAGAGTGAGGGGGGCAGGGAGAGACAGAGAGTGTGAGGTGGGCAGAGAGGGAGAGAAAGAGAGAAAGGGGGGCAGAGAGAGAGATAAAGAGTGAGAGGGGCAGAGAGAGACAGAGTGAGGGGGGCCGAGAGAGAGTGAGGGGGGCCGAGAGGGAGAGAGAGTGAGGGGGGCAGAGAGAGGGAGAGAGAGTGAGGGGGGCAGAGAGAGAGAGAGCGTGAGGGGGCAGAGAGAGTGTAAGGGGGGCAGAGAGAGAGAGAGAGTGAGGGGGGCAGAGAGAGAGAGAGTGAGGGGGGCAGAGAGAGAGAGAGTGAGGGGGGCAGAGAGAGAGAGTGAGGGGGGCAGAGAGAGAGAGCGTGAGTGGGGCAGAGAGAGACAGAGCGAATGAGTGAGGGGACAGAGAGTGAGAGAGAGTGAGGGGGCAGAGAGAGTCAGTGAAGGTGTGAGTGGGCAGAGAAAGGGAGAGAGAGAGAGAAAGGGGGGGGCAGAGAGAGAGATAAAGAGTGAGAGGGGCAGAGAGAGAGAGAGAGAACGGGGGGCAGAGAGAGAGATAAAGAGTGAGGGGAGCAGAGATGGACAGAGTGAGGGGAGCAGAGATGGACAGAGTGAGGGGGGCCGAGAGGGAGTGAGGGGGCAGAGAGAGAGAGAGAATGAGGGGGCAGAGAGAGAGAGAGTGAGGGGGCAGAGAGAGAGAGAGTGAGTGAGGGGGCAGTGAGAGAGAGAGAATGAGGGGGCAGAGAGAGAGAGAGTGAGGGGGCAGAGAGAGAGAGAGAGTGAGGGGGCAAGAGAGAGGGAGAGAGGGTGAGGGGGGCAGAGAGAGGGAGAGAGAGTGAGGGGGGCAGAGAGAGAGAGAGAGCGTGAGGGGGGCAGAGAGACTGTAAGGGGGCAGAGAGCGAGATAAAGATTGAGTGGGGCAGAGAGAGAGAGTGAGGGGGGCAGAGAGAGAGAGAGCGTGAGGGGAGGCAGAGAGAGAGAGCGTGAGGGGGGCAGAGAGATGGAGAGTAAGGGGGGCAGAGAGAGAGAGGGCAGCACAGAGAGAGAGAGAGTGAGGGGGGCAGAGAGAGAGAGAGAGAGAGTGAGGGGGGCAGAGAGAGAGAGAGAGAGAGAGAGTGAGGGGGGCAGAGAGAGAGAGAGTGAGGGGGGCAGAGAGAGAGAGAGTGAGGGGGGCAGAGAGAGAGAGAGTGAGGGGGGCAGAGAGAGAGAGAGTGAGGGGGGCAGAGAGAGAGAGAAATAGAGTGAGGGGGGCAGGGAGAGAGAGAGTGATGGGGGCAGAGAGAGAGAGTGAGGGGGGCAGAGAGAGAGAGAGTGAGGGGGGCAGAGAGAGAGAGAGTGAGGGGGGCAGAGAGAGAGAGTGAGAGGGGGCAGAGAGAGAGAGAGCGTGAGTGGGGCAGAGAGAGACAGAGCGAATGAGTGAGGGGACAGAGAGTAAGAGAGAGTGAGGGGGCAGAGAGAGTCAGTGAGGGTGTGAGTGGGCAGAGAAAGGGAGAGAGAGAGAGAAAGGGGGGGCAGAGAGAGAGATAAAGAGTGAGAGGGGCAGAGAGAGAGAGAGAGAACGGGGGGGCAGAGAGAGAGATAAAGAGTGAGGGGAGCAGAGATGGACAGAGTGAGGGGAGCAGAGATGGACAGAGTGAGGGGGGCCGAGAGAGAGTGAGGGGGGCCGAGAGAGAGAGAGTGAGGGGGCAGAGAGAGAGAGAGAATGAGGGGGCAGAGAGAGAGAGAGTGAGGGGGGCAGAGAGAGAGAGAGAGAGTGAGGGGGCAGTGAGAGAGAGAGAATGAGTGGGCAGAGAGAGAGAGAGTGAGGGGGCAGAGAGAGAGAGAGAGAGAGTGAGGGGGGCAGAGAGAGAGAGAGAGTGAGGGGGCAAGAGAGAGGGAGAGAGGGTGAGGGGGGCAGAGAGAGGGAGAGAGAGTGAGGGGGGCAGAGAGAGAGAGAGCGTGAGGGGGGCAGAGAGACTGTAAGGGGGCAGAGAGCGAGATAAAGATTGTGTGGGGCAGAGAGAGAGGGTGAGGGGTGCAGAGAGAGAGAGTGAGGGGGGCAGAGAGAGAGAGAGCGTGAGGGGAGGCAGAGAGAGAGAGAGCGTGAGGGGGGCAGAGAGATGGAGAGTAAGGGGGGCAGAGAGAGAGAGAGTGAGGGGGGCAGAGAGAGAGAGAGTGAGGGGGGCTGAGAGAGAGAGAGAGAGTGTGAGGGGGGCAGAGAGAGAGAGAGAGTGAGGGGGGCAGAGAGAGAGAGAGTGAGGGGGGCAGAGAGAGAGAGAGTGAGGGGGCAGAGAAAGAGAGTGTGAGGGGGGCAGAGAGAGAGAGAGCGTGAGTGGGGAGAGAGAGACAGAGCGAATGAGTGAGGGGACAGAGAGTGAGAGAGAGTGAGGGGGGCAGAGAGAGAGAGAGAGTGAGGGGGCAGAGAGAGAGAGAGAGAGTGAGGGGGGCAGAGAGAGAGAGAGAGTGAGGGGGGCAGAGAGAGAGAGAGAGTGAGGGGGGCAGAGAGAGAGACAGAGTGAGGGGGGCAGAGAGAGAGAGAGTGAGGGGGGCAGAGAGAGAGAGAGAGTGAGGGGGGCAGAGAGAGAGAGAGATAAAGAGTGAGGGGGGCAGAGAGAGAGAGATAAAGAGTGAGGGGGGCAGAGAGAGAGAGAGAGTGAGGGGGGCAGAGAGAGAGAGAGATAAAGAGTGAGGGGGGCAGAGAGAGATAAAGAGTGAGGGGGGCAGAGAGAGAGAGAGAGTGAGGGGGGCAGAGAGAGAGAGAGAGTGAGGGGGGCAGAGAGAGAGAGAGAGTGATGGGGGCAGAGAGAGAGAGAGATAAAGAGTGAGGGGGCAGAGAGAGAGAGAGATAAAGAGTGAGGGGGGCAGAGAGAGAGAGAGATAAATAGTGAGGGGGCAGAAAGAGAGAGAGAGAGTGAGGGGGGCAGGGAGAGAGAGAGAGTGTGAGGGGCAGAGAGGGAGAGAGAGAGAGCGTGAGGGGGGCAGAGAGAGAGAGAGAGCGTGAGGAGGGCAGAGAGATAGAGAGTAAGGGGGCAGAGAATAAGGGGGCAGAGAGAGAGAGGGCGGCAGAGAGAGAGAGAGAGAAAGCGTGAGGGGGGCAGAGAGAGAGAGAGAGTCAGGGGGGCAGAGAGAGAGGGAGTGAGGGGGCAGAGAAAGAGAGTGTGAGGGGGGCAGAGAGAGAGTGTGTGAGGGGGGCAGAGAGAGAGTGTGTGAGGGGGGCAGAGAGAGAGAGTGAGGGGGGCAGAGAGAGAGAGAGAGAGTGAGTGGGGCAGAGAGACAGAGCGAATGAGTGAGAGGACAGAGAGTGAGAGAGAGTGAGGGGGCAGAGAGAGTGAGTGAGGGTGTGAGGCGGCAGAGAAAGGGAGAGAGAGAGAGAAAGGGGGGGGGGCAGAGAGAGAGATAAAGAGTGAGAGGGGCAGAGAGAGAGAGAGAACGGGGGGGGGCAGAGAGAGAGATAAAGAGTGAGGGGAGCAGAGAGAGACAGAGTGAGGGGGGCCGAAAGAGAGTGAGGGGGGCCGAAAGAGAGTGAGGGGGCCGAGAGAGAGTGAGGGGGGCAGAGAGAGAGAGAGTGTGAGGGGAGAGAGAGAGAGAGAGAGAGAAAGAGTGAGGGGGCAGAAAGAGAGAGAGAGAGTGAGGGGGGCAGGGAGAGACAGAGAGTGTGAGGTGGGCAGAGAGGGAGAGAAAGAGAGAAAGGGGGGGCAGAGAGAGAGATAAAGAGTGAGAGGGGCAGAGAGAGACAGAGTGAGGGGGGCCGAGAGAGAGTGAGGGGGGCCGAGAGGGAGAGAGAGTGAGGGGGGCAGAGAGAGGGAGAGAGAGTGAGGGGGGCAGAGAGAGTGTAAGGGGGGCAGAGAGAGAGAGAGAGTGAGGGGGGCAGAGAGAGAGAGAGTGAGGGGGGCAGAGAGAGAGAGAGTGAGGGGGGCAGAGAGAGAAAGTGAGGGGGGCAGAGAGAGAGAGCGTGAGTGGGGCAGAGAGAGACAGAGCGAATGAGTGAGGGGACAGAGAGTGAGAGAGAGTGAGGGGGCAGAGAGAGTCAGTGAGGGTGTGAGTGGGCAGAGAAAGGGAGAGAGAGAGAGAAAGGGGGGGGCAGAGAGAGAGATAAAGAGTGAGAGGGGCAGAGAGAGAGAGAGAGAACGGGGGGGGCAGAGAGAGAGATAAAGAGTGAGGGGAGCAGAGATGGACAGAGTGAGGGGAGCAGAGATGGACAGAGTGAGGGGGGCCGA
>NW_027140967.1:0-7500 GCF_036365525.1 Heterodontus francisci
TAGGGAATTCTGAGAGGAGGAAAGAGAGAGAGGGGAAGGGGGAAGGAGAGAGGGGGGACGGGGGAATGGAGAGAAGGGGGAAGGGAGAGAGGGAGGGAGGAGAGGTGAGGGGATAGGGAGTGAGGGGTGTGAGTGGCAGCAGGGGTGAGGGGGACAGGGGGAGAGGAGGAAAGGGGCGAGAGTGGGAGGGGTAGAGGGGGTAGGGGGAGAGGGGAGAGTGGTGGGTCAGTGGGGCAGAGGAGGGAGGGCAGAGGGGGGAAGGGGAGATGGGAGAGGGGGGGAAGAGGTGGTGGGCGGAGATGGGGGAGGGAGGGAGAGGAGGAGAGGGGTGGGGGAGAGGTGGTCGGGGGGAGAGAGGAGAGGAGGGGTGGGGAAGAGGGTGGTTGGTGGGGGAGGGGAGATGGGGAAAAGAGGAGAGGGGGAGAGGGGTGAGGGGGAGAAGGGGAGGGGGGCGGCAATCGTTTTCTTACCGGGTTAGATCTGTCCCGTATTTACGACTGAGCTCATCCAGCGTTAACTTGTGGTCTCCTGTGGGTGGTGAAATGTGAAAGGTTCGGAGGTTAAATATTGCAAGAGCAGGAGGCCATTCTGCCCCTCTCGGGCCTGTTACACAGGAACAGGAAGAGTCCATTCAGCCCCTCTTGAGCCTATTGCACGGGAACAGAAGGAGGCCATTCAGCCCCTCTTGAGCCTATTGCACAGGAACAGAAGGAGGCCATTCAGCCCCTCTTGAGCCTATTGCACAGGAACAGAAGGAGGCTATTCAGCCTCTCTCGATCATGTTACACAAGAATGCAGATGTTTTACTATTAGAAATAAAATTGCTCCATATTGTGAACAGCTGCTCACCCCCTTTCGACCTGTCCCATTGTGAATGTCGCCACTTATGGATGGAGATTTGCGGTGCCAACATGTCACGCTACAGCGCCACCCCTGGAGGGAGGCTGCAACTGCTTGTGACATGTTGACATGAGAATTCCCACTGTGAAATATTGACATAGGGATTTACAATGCAGAATTTTGTCATGGGCTCGCATTTAACAGGGGGAAAGCCAGAGCTGAAAGTCTGGAGTGAGTACAGCCACGCGCCCTGCCTTCCTGGACCCAATTGACCCCCCTTTGGCCGCACGTCCACCACTCCCGTCGAGCTCTGATCCCCCAGACCCCGACCCCCAGCAACAACACGATCTCCACTCCATCGAAGCGCATAATGCCATAGGTGGTGATGCAGTGGCCTTTCCAGGGAGGAGGGGGAAGGGGAGAAGTGAATGGAGAGGGGATCGGAGGTGGAAACTCACCATGGTCACCTCCTTCTTCAGCTCATCCATATCCTTCCGGACTTTCTTCTTCTTCCCATTTTCCGAGGTGTCAGTGGAGTGTATTCCCGTCCATCCTAACCGGGAAAGAGACAGGAGGAAAGGTAAGACAACACGCAGCAATATTTCCCTCTCACACATCCTCAAGTTCCACAGGCCCACGTTCAGGTCTTGGAGAATCAGTGCTGAGGGAGCACGGCACTGTCGGAGGGTCAGTACTGAGGGGGGTGCCGCACTGTCAGAGGGTCAGTGCTGAGGGGGTGCCGCACTGTCAGAGGGTCAGTGCTGAGGGGGTGCTGCACTGTCAGAGGGTCAGTGCTGAGGGAGTGCTGCACTGTCAGAGGGGTCAGTGCTGAGGGAGTGCTGCACTGTCGGAGGGTCAGTACTGAGAGAGTGCCGCACTGTTGGAGGGTCAGTGCTGAGGGAGTGCTGCACTGTCAGAGGGTCAGTGCTGAGGGAGTGCTGCACTGCCAGAGGGTCAGTGCTGAGGGAGTGCCGCACTGTCGGAGGGTCGTTACTGAGGGAGTGCTGCACTGTCGGAGGGTCAGTACTGAGGGAGTGCTGCACTGTCGGAGGGTCAGTACTGAGGGAGTGCCGCACTGTCGGAGGGTCAGTACTGAGGGAGTGCTGCACTGTCGGACGGTCAGTGCTGAGGGGGTGCCGCACTGTGGGAGGGTCAGTACTGAGGGAGTGCCGCACTGTCGGAGGGTCGGTACTGAGGGAGTGCCACACTGTCGGGAGGGTCAGTACTGAGGGAGTGTCGCACTGTTGGAGGGTCAGTACTGAGGGTAGTGTCGCACTATCGGAGGGTCAGTACTGAGGGAGTGCTCGCACTGTCGGAGGGTCAGTACTGAGGGAGTGCCGCACTGTCGGAGGCTCATTACTGAGGGAGTGTCGCACTGTCGGAGGGTCAGTACTGAGGGAGTGCTGCACTGTGGAGGGTCAGTACCGAGGGAGTGCTGCACTGTTGGAGGGTCAGTACTGAGGGAGTGTCACACTGTCGGAGGGTCAGTACTGAGGGAGTGCTGCACTGTTGGAGGGTCAGTACTGAGGAGTGTCACACTGTCGGAGGGTCAGTACTGAAGGAGTGCTGCACTGTGGGAGGGTCAGTACCGAGGAGTGCTGCACTGTTGGAGGGTCAGTACCGAGGGAGTGCTGCACTGTTGGAGGGTCAGTACTGAGGGAGTGTCACACTGTCGGAGGGTCAGTACTGAGGGAGTGCTGCACTGTTGGAGATATCATCTTTCAGAGGGCCCCCCCCTCCCTCTCAGGTGGATGTAACCGATCCCAGGGTCCACTATTGGAAGATGAGCAGCGGGGAGAGTTCTCCCCAATGTCCGGGGCCAATATTTATCCCTCAATCAACATCTCTAAACACTGATGATCTGCCAGTTATCAGATTGCTCTTTGTGGGATCATGCTGTGTACTGGGGTCTGGGTTTCTTGTATTCCAACTGTGACTGCACTTCAGTAAAGTATTTCATCGGCAGTGACGGTTCCTGAGGTGGTGAAAGGCGCTTGGAAAATGCAGGATCGTTCATCAATCATTTCGTTTGTACTTGCCTCCTGGCACACTCTCCCTCAGCTCCCGAGTGATGTCCTCTTCCTCAGAGTGACTCTTCAGAGTGGGGAGGGGAGTTCTTTAGCCTCAACCCCATACTCACACCAGGTATTTTCGAAGGGGCCTCAGGATCCATGGATCCGGAGCTGGAATGCTCTGGAAGTCTGAGGACAATCCGTGTCCTGTTTCAGATCCAACTGTACTGCACCCAAATCATTCCAACTCCCAGACAACAATGTTACAGAGAGGGAACACAGAGAGGGAGAGAGAGGGAACAGAGAGAGGGAACAGAGAGGGAGAGAGAGAGAGAGGGATAGAGAGAGAGGGATAGAGAGAGGAGGGAACAGAGAGGGAGAGAGAGTGAGAGAGAGTGGGGAGAGAGAGAGGGAGAGTGGGAACAGAGAGGGAGAGAGAGAGGGAGAGAGAGAGGGAACAGAGAGGGAGAGAGAGAGAGAGGGATAGAGAGAGAGAGAGGGATAGAGAGAGAGGGATAGAGAGAGAGGGAACAGAGAGGAGGGAGAGAGAGTGGGAACAGAGAATGAGAGAGAGTGGGGAGAGAGAGAGGGAGAGTGGGAACAGAGAGGGAGAGAGAGAGGGAACAGAGAGAGGGAGAGAGAGAGGGAACAGAGAGAGAGAGAGAGGGAGGGAACAGAGAGAGAGAGAGAGGGGGGAGAGGGGGGAGAGAAGGAGGGAACAGAGAGAGGAGAGAGGGAGAGAGAGAGAACAGAGGGAGGGAACAGAGAGAGGGAGAGAGAGAGGGAGAGAGAGAGAACAGAGGGAGGGAACAGAGAGAGGAGAGAGAGAGGGAACAGAGGGAGAGAGAGAGGGAACAGACAGGGAACAGAGAGAGGGAGAGAGAGTGGGAACAGAGAGGGAGAGAGAGAGGGAACAGAGAGGGAGAGAGAGAGGGAACAGAGAGGGAGAGGGAACAGAGAGAGAGAGGGACAGAGAGGGAGAGAGAGAGGGACAGAGAGGGAGAGAGAGTGGGAAAGAGAGGGAGAGAGAGTGGAGAGAGAGGGGAACAGAGAGGGAGAGAGAGGGGAACAGAGAGTGGGAACAGAGAGGGAGAGAGAGGGGGACAGAGAGGGAGAGAGAGGGGGAACAGAGAGGGGGAACAGAGAGGAGAGAGAGGGGGAACAGAGAGGGAGAGAGAGGGGGAACAGAGAGAGGGAACAGAGAGAGGGAACAGAGAGAGGGAACAGAGAGGGGGAACAGAGAGGGGGAACAGAGAGGGAGAGAGAGGGGGAACAGAGAGGGAGAGAGAGGGGGAACAGAGAGAGGGAACAGAGAGAGGGAACAGAGAGAGGGAACAGAGAGGGGGAACAGAGAGGGGAACAGAGAGGGAGAGAGAGAGGGAACAGAGAGAGAGGGAACAGAGAGAGAGGGAACAGAGAGGGGAACAGAGAGGGGGAACAGAGAGAGACAGAGAGGTGAGAGCGAATGAGAGGGAGAGCAAATGGCAGAGGGAGGGAGGGACAGAGAGAGACGGAGAGAAATTCAGAGACAGAGAGAGGGAGAGCGAGCCACAGAGGGAGAGAGACACAGAGACAAAGAGGGAGGGAAATTGAGAGATAGAGAGAAGGAGAGGGAGACAGCGAGGGAGACAGAGAGACACAGAGAGAGAGGAGAGAGAGAGAGAGCGAGAGGGAGAGACAGAGATAGAGAGAAGGACAGCAAGAAAGACAGCGAGACACAGAGACAGAGATGGGGAGAGAGAGTGACAGAGAGACATGGAGAGAATGAGGGACAGAGCGAGGGAGAGATGGAGAAGGGGAGGGACAGAGGGGGAGAGAAAGAGAGAGCGAGAGTCAGAGAGAGGGGACAAAGAGACAGACAGAGAGAGAGAGGGAGGGAGAGAGAGAGGGAGGGAGAGAGAGAGGGAGATCTGAATTGTGAGACTGTTTTTTGACTAATCCCTTTACTCGATGATATCTCGACAAGTCAGAGTGCTGAGCACTGACTCAAATGTGATGCCCGTGGTGGAGAGAGTGTCGGCAACAGTCCTAGAGCGAGAGGGAGGGAATGAGAGAGAGAGAGCGAGCGGGCGAGTGAGAGAGGGGGAAACACAGTCTCCCCTCAGCCCTGCTCCTGTTACAAGAGGTGAACTCTGGCTCAGGGGGGTGAGAGAGACAAGTGTCGAATAGGTCAGGCGATGACCTTCCTGAGCCTGGACAGTCAGAGTCTGTCACTTCTGGCTGGATTATCTAAAGTGTGTGTTTACCCCGGCAACACAGCTGGGCAGGTGACAGTGCTGAGGAAGCAGTTTAAGTTAAACAGCCGGGCAGGTGACAGTGCTGAGGAAGCAGTTTAAGTTTAAACAGCCGGGCAGGTTGACAGTACTGAGGAAGCAGTTTAAGTTAAACATTACTGTTTTACAGGGAGCGCTCCACTCTGTTTCCCACAACAGGACCGGCTCATGTTCAGGTCACACTCACAGCTCGGAGTCTCTTCACGAAGATCCAAATGCCGATTTGCCAATCGCAAGAGAGCTCGCCAGCCCCAGAACTTGCGGTTCCCTCCCTCTCTCAGTTTCCCACCCCCACGCCTCCAGTTCCCCTCCCCTCCCATTCCCTCGCCACCAGTTCCCTCAACTCCTTTTGGGTCCCAGTGTGTGGGGCTCAGTAGGGTTTTCCCCTGTAAACCTTCCCTCATGCACCCCCCCCCCCCCTCCGGCTTTCCCTTTAATTCTCCCAAATAGCTCAGATTTAATTAGGAGAGGCCTTTGTGTAAATTTGACGGATTAATCCATTGCTTTTGTCAGCACTCTCATTCATTGGCAGCGACCCTCTGAGCGGAGATTAGAATAATTCAGCAAACTGTGTGATCGCGTTCCTTCAATACAAAAGTGTTTATTCACTCTAGCACGGTGGGGGGCAGGGCAGGGATTGGGGGTCATTGCTGCACAGAATAATTATTCACTGTATAATAACTCAGAAAGTAACCCTTACCCTGCTGAATAAACACTGACTCTGTACAGTTACACAGTGAGTGATCCTTACCCTGCTGAATAAACACTGACTCTGTACAGTTACACAGTGAGTGATCCTTACCCTGCTGAATAAACACTGACTCTGTACAGTTACACAGTGAGTGATCCCTTACCCTGAATAAACACTGACTCTGTACAGTTACACAGTGAGTGATCCTTACCCTGCTGAATAAACACCGACTCTGTACAGTTACACAGTGAGTGATCCTTACCCTGCTGAATAAACACCGACTCTGTGCAGTTACACAGTGAGTGATCCTTACCCTGCTGAATAAACACAGACTCTGTACAGTTACACAGTGAGTGATCCTTACCCTGAATAAACACTGACTCTGTACAGTTACACAGTGAGTGATCCTTACCCTGCTGAATAAACACCCGACTCTGTACAGTTACACAGTGAGTGATCCTTACCCTGCTGAATAAACACCGACTCTGTACAGTTACACAGTGAGTGATCCTTACCCTGCTGAATAAACAACGACTCCGTACAGTTACACAGTGAGTGATCCTTACCCTGCTGAATAAACACCGACTCTGTACAGTTACACAGTGAGTGATCCTTACCCTGCTGAATAAACACCGACTCTGTACAGTTACACAGTGAGTGATCCTTACCCTGCTGAATACACACTGACTCTGTACAGTTACACAGTGAGTGATCCTTACCCTGCTGAATAAACACTGACTCTGTACAGTTACACAGTGAGTGATCCTTACCCTGCTGAATAAACATCTCTATCTTTCCCTCCTTCTGTCACTCTGTCTCTCTATCTCTATTTTTGTCTCTGTCTCAATTTCTCTCCCCATCTGTCTGTTTCTGTCTGTCCCTCTATCCCTGTCTGTCTTGTACTGTGTCTCTCCCTTTCTCTCTCTTTGACTCTCTGTATCTCTCTGCATCACTCCGTCTTTCTGTCTGTCTCTCTCTCCCTCTGTCTCACTCTGTCTGTCTCTCTCTTTCTCTCTCTCACTCTGTCTCTCTATCTCTGTCTCTCTCTTTCTCTGACTTACTCGGTCCCTCTCTATCTATATCTCTCACTCATTCTGTCTCTCTCTCTATCTCTGCGTCTGTCTCTCTCTCTCACTCAATTTCTCACTCACTCTGTCTCTCACTCTGCCACTCTGTCTCTCATGCTATCTCTGTCTCTATCTCTGTCTCTCTCACTCTGTCTCTCTCACTCTATGTGTCTTTCACTCTGCCACTCTGTCTCTCTCTCTCTCTCTGTCTCTCACTCTGCCACTCTGTTTCTCTCTGTCTCTGTGTGTGTTTTTCTCTCTCTCTCTCTGTGTCTCTCACTCTGTCGCTCTGTCTCTCTCTCTCTCTCTCTCTCTCTCTCTCTCTGTCTCTCTCTCCTTCACTCTGTTTCTCACCATATCTCTGTGTCTGTCTCTATCTCTCTATTTCTCTCCATCTGTCTCTCTCTCTCTCTGTCTTCCTCTCTCCCCACCCCTCCAACTCTCTCTCCCCTCCAAACTCTTTCAGAGGAGGTTAGAAAGTTTTGGCAGAGGTTTTCTGGGACACTTTGACTTCAGTTTGAAACGAGTTCGCTGTGCACGTGTTTAAATTGAGTTCAGAAAGTGGGAATTCACACTCACCCCCTTTCCCATTTTGTCCCCAGTCTCTGGCGGCAGGG
>NW_027140967.1:12500-77500 GCF_036365525.1 Heterodontus francisci
TGTCTCTGTGTGTGTCTCTCTCTCTTCTGTCTCTGTGTGTGGGTCTCTCTCTCTCTTTGTGTGTCTCTCTCTCTTCTGTCTGTGTGTGTGTCTCTCTCTCTCTCTTTGTGTCTCTCTCTCTCTTCTGTCTCTGTGTGTCTCTCTCTCTTCTGTCTGTGTGTGTGTGTCTCTCTCTCTCTCACTGTTTCTGTCTCTCTCACTCTCTCTCTGTCTCTCTCTCTCTCTGCCTTTCTCTCTCTCTCTGCCTCTCTCTCTCTCTCTGTCTCTCTTGTTCTCTGCCTCTCTGTCTCTCTTGTTCTTTGTCTCTCTCTGTCTGTCTCTGCCTGTCTCTCTCTCTGTGTCTCTCTGTGTCTCTCTCTCTCTCTTCTGTGTGTGTGTCTCTCTCTCTCACTCTCTGTGTCTCTCTCTCTGTGTTTCTCTCTCTCTTCTGCCTCTGCGTGTGTGTCTCTCCCTCTCTGTCTCTGTGTGTGTATCTCTCTGTCTCTCTCTCTCTCTTCTGTGTGTGTGTGTGTGTCTCTCTCTCTCTCTGTCTCTCTCTCTCTCTCTCTTCTGTCTCTGTGTGTGTGTCTCTCTGTCTCTGTCTCTCTGTATCTGTCTCGCTCTCTCTCTGTGTCTCTCTCTCTCTCTTCTGTCTGTGTGTGTGTGTCTCTCTCTCTCTCTCTTCTGTCTCTGTGTCTCTCTCTCTGTTCTGTCTCTGTGTGTGTGTCTCTCTCTCTCTGTCTCTCTCTCTCTTCTGTCTCTGTGTGTGTGTCTCTCCCTCTCTGTCTCTGTGTGTGTGTCTCTCTCTCTCTGTCTCTCTGTGTGTCTCTCTCTCTTCTGTCTCTGTGTGTGTATCTCTCTCTCTCTCTGTCTCTGTGTGTGTGTGTGTCTCTCTCTCTGTCTCTGTCTCTCTTCTGTCTCTGTTTCTGTCTCTGTGTGTGTCTCTCTCTCTCTGTCTCTCTCTCTCTCTTTCTCTGTCACTGAGAGTGTTAAAGCTCCTGCCTTGTGAAAGAGAAGTTGGAAGAGCTCAGTGGGAACTCTGAATGAGTGCCTTCATTCCTGACACAGGGGAAAACAAGCTTAAGATACTTTACACCAGGGAAACTGTTTGGCCACTGTCCCAGACGCAGGATGGGAACTAAAGGACATATGAAGGTCACTCGGGAAGAGGGGAAGGTGGGAAAGGAAAGGAGACAGAGAGAGAGAGAGAGAAAGAGACAGGGAGCGAGAGAGACAGAGAGAGAGAGAGATTAGAATTAGAATTAGAATATTACAGCGCAGTACAGGCCCTTCGGCCCTCGATGTTGCGCCGATCATCTGACCTACACTATTCCATTTACATCCATATGTCTATCCAATGACCACTTAAATGCCCTTAAAGTTGGCGAGTCTACTACTGTTGCAGGCAGGGCGTTCCACGCCCCTACTACTCTCTGAGTAAAGAAACTACCTCTGACATCTGTCCTATATCTTTCACCCCTCAACTTAAAGCTATGTCCCCTCGTGTTTGCCATCCTCATCCGAGGAAAAAGACTCTCACTATCCACCCTATCTAACCCTCTGATTATCTTGTATGTCTCTATTAAGTCACCTCTCCTCCTCCTTCTCTCTAACGAAAACAACCCCAAGTCCCTCAGCCTTTCCTCGTGAGACCTTCCCTCCATACCAGGCAACATCCTAGTAAATCTCCTCTGCACCCTTTCCAAAGCTTCCATATCCTTCCTATAATGCGGTGACCAGAACTGCACGCAATACTCAAGGTGCGGTCTCACCAGAGTTTTGTACAGCTGCAGCATGACCTCGTGGCTCTGAAACTCGATCCCCCTACTAATAAAGGCTAACACACCATATGCCTTCTTAACAGCCCTATTAACCTGGGTAGCAACTTTCAGGGATTTATGTACCTGGATACCAAGATCTCTCTGCTCATCTATACTACCAAGAATCTTCCCATTAGCCCAGTACTCTGCATTGCTGTTACTCCTTCCAAAGTGAATCACCTCACACTTCTCCGCATTAAACTCCATTTGCCATCTCTCAGCCCAGCTCTGCAGCCTATCTATGTCCCTCTGTACCCTACAACACCCTTCGACACTATCCACAACTCCACCGACTTTCGTGTCATCCGCAAATTTACTAACCCACCCTTCTACACCCTCATCCAGGTCATTTATAAAAATGACAAACAGCAGTGGCCCCAAAACAGAACCTTGCGGTGCACCACTAGTAACTAAACTCCAGGATGAACATTTGCCATCAACCACCACCCTCTGTCTTCTTTCAGCTAGCCAATTTCTGATCCAAAGCTCTAAATCACCTTCAACCCCATACTTCCGTATTTTCTGCAATAGCCTACCGTGGGGAACCTTATCAAACGCCTTACTGAAATCCATATACACCACATCCACGGCTTTACCCTCATCCACCTGTTTGGTCACCTTCTCGAAAAACTCAATAAGGTTTGTGAGGCACGACCTACCCTTCACAAAACCGTGCTGACTATCGCAAATGAACTTATTCTTTTCAAGATGATTATAAATCCTGTCTCTTATAACCTTTTCCAACATTTTACCCACAACCGAAGTAAGGCTCACAGGTCTATAATTACCAGGGCTGTCTCTACTCCCCTTCTTGAACAAGGGGACAACATTTGCTATCCTCCAGTCCTCCGGCACTACTCCTGTCGACAATGACGACATAAAGATCAACAACAACGGCTCTGCAATCTCCTCCCTGGCTTCCCAGAGAATCCTAGGATAAATCCCATCTGGCCCAGGGGACTTATCTATTTTCACACTTTCCAAAATTGCTAACACCTCCTCCTTGTGAATCTCAATCCCATCTAGCCTAGTAGGCTGTATCTCAGTAATCTCCTCGGCAACATTTTCTTTTTCTACTGTAAATACTGACGAAAAATATTCATTTAATGCTTCCCCTATCTCCTCTGATTCCGCACACAACTTCCCACTACTATCCTTGATTGGCCCTGTTCTAACTCTTATCATTCTTTTATTCCTGATATACCTATAGAAAGCCTTAGGGTTTTCTTTGATCCTATCCGCCAATGACTTCTCGTGTCCTCTTCTTGCTCTTCTTAGCCCTCCCTTTAGATCCTTCCTGGCTAGCTTGTAACTCTCAAGCGCCCTAACTGAGCCTTCACGTCTCATCCTAACATAAGCCTTCTTCTTCCTTTTGACAAGTGCTTCAACTTCTTTAGTAAACCACGGCTCCCTCGCTCGACAACTTCCTCCCTGCCTGACAGGTACATACTTATCAAGGACACGCATTAGCTGCTCCTTGAATAAGCTCCACATTTCGTTTGTGCCCATCCCCTGCAGTTTCCTTCCCCATCCTACACATCCTAAATCTTGCCTAATCGCGTCATAATTTCCTTTCCCCCAGCTATAATTCTTGCCCTGTGGTATATACCTGTCCCTGCCCATCGCTAAGGTAAACCTAACCGAATTGTGATCACTATCGCCAAAGTGCTCACCTACATCTAAATCGAACACCTGGCCGGGTTCATTACCCAGTACCAAATCCAATGTGGTTGGGGAGATTTCCATGGTCTGGGCCCAGTGATCAGGGCTCTGGGAGAGATGTGACTGGAGCCCCCAGGGCCCAGTGATCAGGGCTCTGGGAGAGATGTGACTGGAGAACCCGGGGCCCAGTGATCAGGGCTCTGGGAGGGATGTGACTGGAGCCCCCGGGCCCAGTGATCAGGGCTCTGGTGGGGATGTGACTGGAGCCCCCGGGCCCAGTGATCAGAGCTCTGGGGGGGATGTGAATGGAGCCCCCCGGGCCCAGTGATTAGGGCTCTGGGAGGGAGGTGACTGGAGCCCCCCGGGCCCAGTGATTAGGGCTCTGGGAGGGATGTGACTGGAGCCCCCGGGGCCCCGTGTCCAGGGCTCTGGGAGGGATGTGACTGGAGCTCCCGGGCCCAGTGATCAGGGCTCTGGGAGGGATGTGCCTGGAGCTCCTGGGCCCAGTGATCAGGGCTCTGGAAGGGATGTGACTGGAGCTCCCAGGGGCCCAGTGATCAGGGCTCTGGGAGGGATGTGACTGGAGCCCCCGGACCCAGTGATCAGGGCTCTGGGAGGGATGTGACTGGAGCTCCCAGGGGCCCAGTGATCAGGGCTCTGGGAGGGATGTGACTGGAGCTCCCAGGGGCCCAGTGATCAGGGCTCTGGGAGGGATGTGACTGGAGCTCCCGGGCCCAGTGATCAGGGCTTTGGGAGGGATGTGACTGGAGCTCCTGGGCCCAGTGATCAGGGCTCTGCGAGGGATGTGACTGGAGCTCCCAGGGGCCCAGTGATCAGGGCTCTGGGAGGGATGTGACTGGAGCTCCCGGGCCCAGTGATCAGGGCTCTGGGAGGGATGTGACTGGAGCTCCCGGGCCCAGTGATCAGGGCTCTGGGAGGGATGTGACTGGAGCTCCCGGGCCCAGTGATCAGGGCTCTGGGAGGGATGTGACTGGAGCTCCCGGGCCTAGTGATCAGGGCTCTGGGAGGGATGTGACTGGAGCTCCCAGGGGCCCAGTGATCAGGGCTCTGGGAGGGATGTGACTGGAGCCCCCGGGCCCAGTGATCAGGGCTCTGGGAGGGATGTGACTGGAGCTCCCGGGCCCAGTGATCAGGGCTCTGGGAGGGATGTGACTGGAGCTCCCAGGGGCCCAATGATCAGGGCTCTGGGAGGGATGTGACTGGAGCCCCCGGGCCCAGTGATCAGGGCTCTGGTGGGGATGTGACTGGAGCCCCCGGGCCCAGTGATCAGGGCTCTGGGAGGGTTGTGACTGGAGCTCCCGGGCCCAGTGATCAGGGCTCTGGGAGGGATGTGACTGGAGCTCCCGGGCCCAGTGATCAGGGCTCTGGGAGGAATGTGACTGGCGCCCCCGGGGCCCAGTGATCAGGGCTCTGGGAGGGATGTGACTGGAGCCCCCCGGGCCCAGTGTCCAGGGCTATGGGGGGGATGTGACTGGAGCTCCCGGGCCCAGTGATCAGGGCTCTGGGAGGAATGTGACTGGAGCTCCCGGGCCCAGTGATCAGGGCTCTGGGAGGGATGTGACTGGAGCTCCCAGGGGCCCAGTGATCAGGGCTCTGGGAGGGATGTGACTGGAGCTCCCAGGGGCCCAGTGATCAGGGCTCTGGGAGGAATGTGACTGGAGCTCCCGGGCCCAGTGATCAGGGCTCTGGGAGGGATGTGACTGGAGCCCCCGGGGCCCAGTGATCAGGGCTCTGGGAGGGATGTGACTGGAGGCCCCCGGGCCCAGTGTCCAGGGCTATGGGGGGGATGTGACTGGAGCTCCCGGGCCCAGTGATCAGGGCTCTGGGAGGGATGTGACTGGAGCTCCCAGCAGCCCAGTGATCAGGGCTTTGGGAGGGATGTGACTGGAGCTCCTGGGCCCAGTGATCAGGGCTCTGCGAGGGATGTGACTGGAGCTCCCAGGGGCCCAGTGATCAGGGCTCTGGGAGGGATGTGACTGGAGATCCCGGGGCCCAGTGATCAGGGCTCTGGGAGGGATGTGACTGGAGCTCCCGGGCCCAGTGATCAGGGCTCTGGGAGGGATGTGACTGGAGCTCCCGGGCCCAGTGATCAGGGCTCTGGGAGAGATGTGACTGGAGATCCCGGGGCCCAGTGATCAGGGCTCTGGGAGGGATGTGACTGGAGCCCCCGGGCCCAGTGATCAGGGCTCTGGTGGGGATGTGACTGGAGCCCCCGGGCCCAGTGATCAGGGCTCTGGTGGGGATGTGACTGGAGCTCCTGGTCCCAGTGATCAGAGCTCTGGGGGGGATGTGAATGGAGCCCCCCGGGCCCAGTGATTAGGGCTCTGGGAGGGAGGTGACTGGAGCCCCCCGGGCCCAGTGATTAGGGCTCTGGGAGGGATGTGACTGGAGCCCCCGGGGCCCCGTGTCCAGGGCTCTGGGAGGGATGTGACTGGAGCTCCCGGGCCCAGTGATCAGGGCTCTGGGAGGGATGTGCCTGGAGCTCCTGGGCCCAGTGATCAGGGCTCTGGAAGGGATGTGACTGGAGCTCCCAGGGGCCCAGTGATCAGGGCTCTGGGAGGGATGTGACTGGAGCCCCCGGACCCAGTGATCAGGGCTCTGGGAGGGATGTGACTGGAGCTCCCAGGGGCCCAGTGATCAGGGCTCTGGGAGGGATGTGACTGGAGCTCCCAGGGGCCCAGTGATCAGGGCTCTGGGAGGGATGTGACTGGAGCTCCCGGGCCCAGTGATCAGGGCTTTGGGAGGGATGTGACTGGAGCTCCTGGGCCCAGTGATCAGGGCTCTGCGAGGGATGTGACTGGAGCTCCCAGCAGCCCAGTGATCAGGGCTCTGGGAGGGATGTGACTGGAGCTCCCGGGCCCAGTGATCAGGGCTCTGGGAGGGATGTGACTGGAGCTCCCGGGCCCAGTGATCAGGGCTCTGGGAGGGATGTGACTGGAGCTCCCGGGCCCAGTGATCAGGGCTCTGGGAGGGATGTGACTGGAGCTCCCGGGCCCAGTGATCAGGGCTCTGGGAGGGATGTGACTGGAGCTCCCAGGGGCCCAGTGATCAGGGCTCTGGGAGGGATGTGACTGGAGCCCCCGGGCCCAGTGATCAGGGCTCTGGGAGGGATGTGACTGGAGCTCCCGGGCCCAGTGATCAGGGCTCTGGGAGAGATGTGACTGGAGATCCCGGGGCCCAGTGATCAGGGCTCTGGGAGGGATGTGACTGGAGCCCCCGGGCCCAGTGATCAGGGCTCTGGTGGGGATGTGACTGGAGCCCCCGGGCCCAGTGATCAGGGCTCTGGTGGGGATGTGACTGGAGCTCCTGGTCCCAGTGATCAGAGCTCTGGGGGGGATGTGAATGGAGCCCCCCGGGCCCAGTGATTAGGGCTCTGGGAGGGAGGTGACTGGAGCCCCCCGGGCCCAGTGATTAGGGCTCTGGGAGGGATGTGACTGGAGCCCCCGGGGCCCCGTGTCCAGGGCTCTGGGAGGGATGTGACTGGAGCTCCCGGGCCCAGTGATCAGGGCTCTGGGAGGGATGTGCCTGGAGCTCCTGGGCCCAGTGATCAGGGCTCTGGAAGGGATGTGACTGGAGCTCCCAGGGGCCCAGTGATCAGGGCTCTGGGAGGGATGTGACTGGAGCCCCCGGACCCAGTGATCAGGGCTCTGGGAGGGATGTGACTGGAGCTCCCAGGGGCCCAGTGATCAGGGCTCTGGGAGGGATGTGACTGGAGCTCCCAGGGGCCCAGTGATCAGGGCTCTGGGAGGGATGTGACTGGAGCTCCCGGGCCCAGTGATCAGGGCTTTGGGAGGGATGTGACTGGAGCTCCTGGGCCCAGTGATCAGGGCTCTGCGAGGGATGTGACTGGAGCTCCCAGCAGCCCAGTGATCAGGGCTCTGGGAGGGATGTGACTGGAGCTCCCGGGCCCAGTGATCAGGGCTCTGGGAGGGATGTGACTGGAGCTCCCGGGCCCAGTGATCAGGGCTCTGGGAGGGATGTGACTGGAGCTCCCGGGCCCAGTGATCAGGGCTCTGGGAGGGATGTGACTGGAGCTCCCGGGCCCAGTGATCAGGGCTCTGGGAGGGATGTGACTGGAGCTCCCAGGGGCCCAGTGATCAGGGCTCTGGGAGGGATGTGACTGGAGCCCCCGGGCCCAGTGATCAGGGCTCTGGGAGGGATGTGACTGGAGCTCCCGGGCCCAGTGATCAGGGCTCTGGGAGGGATGTGACTGGAGCTCCCAGGGGCCCAGTGATCAGGGCTCTGGGAGGGATGTGACTGGAGCCCCCGGGCCCAGTGATCAGGGCTCTGGTGGGGATGTGACTGGAGCCCCCGGGCCCAGTGATCAGGGCTCTGGGAGGGTTGTGACTGGAGCTCCCGGGCCCAGTGATCAGGGCTCTGGGAGGGATGTGACTGGAGCTCCCGGGCCCAGTGATCAGGGCTCTGGGAGGGATGTGACTGGCGCCCCTGGGGCCCAGTGATCAGGGCTCTGGGAGGGATGTGACTGGAGCCCCCTGGGCCCAGTGTCCAGGGCTATGGGGGGGATGTGACTGGAGCTCCCAGGGGCCCAGTGATCAGGGCTCTGAGAGGGATGTGACTGGAGCCCCCGGACCCAGTGATCAGGGCTCTGGGAGGGATGTGACTGGAGCTCCCAGGGGCCCAGTGATCAGGGCTCTGGGAGGGATGTGACTGGAGCTCCCGGGCCCAGTGATCAGGGCTCTGGGAGGGATGTGACTGGAGCTCCCAGGGGCCCAGTGATCAGGGCTCTGGGAGGGATGTGACTGGAGCCCCCGGGCCCAGTGATCAGGGCTCTGGGAGGGATGTGACTGGAGCTCCCGGGCCCAGTGTCCAGGGCTATGGGAGGGATGTGACTGGAGCTCCCGGGCCCAGTGATCAGGGCTCTGTGAGGGATGTGACTGGAGCCCCCGGGCCCAGTGATCAGGGCTCTGGGAGGGATGTGACTGGAGCTCCCGGGCCCAGTGTCCAGGGCTATGGGAGGGATGTGACTGGAGCTCCCGGGCCCAGTGATCAGGGCTCTGGGAGGGATGTGACTGGAGCTCCCAGGGGCCCAGTGATCAGGGCTCTGGGAGGGATGTGACTGGAGCTCCCGGGCCCAGTGATCAGGGCTCTGGGAGGGATGTGACTGGAGCTCCCAGGGGCCCAGTGATCAGGGCTCTGGGAGGGATGTGACTGGAGCTCCCGGGCCCAGTGATTAGGGCTCTAGAAGGGATGTGACTGGAGCTCCCGGGCCCAGTGATCAGGGCTCTGGGAGGGATGTGACTGGAGCCCCCGGACCCAGTGATCAGAGCTCTGGGAGGGATGTGACTGGAGCTCCCAGGGGCCCAGTGATCAGGGCTCTGGGAGGGATGTGACTGGAGCTCCCGGGCCCAGTGATCAGGGCTCTGGGAGGGATGTGACTGGAGCCCCCGGGCCCAGTGATCAGGGCTCTGGGAGGGATGTGACTGGAGCTCCCGGGCCCAGTGATCAGGGCTCTGGGAGGGATGTGAGTGGAGCTCCCGGGCCCAGTGATCAGGGCTCTGGGAGGGATGTGACTGGAGCTCCCAGGGGCCCAGTGATCAGGGCTCTGGGGATGTCGAGGTTGGGGGAGGGTTTCGTAGGTTGGTCTTTGCTTCCTGACCTGGAATATTGTGCTGGTTAATTGCATTGTGTCTGTGTGTGTGTTCAGTGCTCCTGGAGACTGACCTTTGCCCTTCCCTATCTCCTGTCATGTTTGTTTGTCTGAACAAGGAATTTAATCACCCCATCAATCTCCATTTGAGCCTCCCCCATCTAATTCCTGTCCTCTCCAATTCCCCCATCCCCTCCAATTCTCCCATCCCCTCCACTCAGATCCCTCCCCTCCAATTTCCATCCCCTCCCGTCCACCTCCCCTCCCCTTCCCACCCCTCCATTTTGCTCCCCTCCAATTAACTCTTTTAAAGGCTCAGAGAGAGAGAGAGAGAGAGAAATAGACAGAGAGACAGAGGAAAAGAGATGGAGAGAAGGAGACAGAGAGAGAGGGAGACAGAGAGAAACAGAGAGAGAGACTGAGACTGAGAGGCACAGAGAGCGCGAGACAAGGGCAGAACAAGAGTGAGTGATGGAGAGAGAGACAGACACAGTGAAACACACCCACCCACACACACAGCAATAAACAGAGACAGGCACAAAGAGAGACACACAGAAGGAGTGAGATAGAGACAGAATGAGAGGAAGGAGAGGGAGACAGAGAGAGACTGGTAGAGTGACAGAGAGACTGAGAGAGAGAGAGACAGGGACAGATAGAGACAAAGAAAGAGAGATAGAGACAGAATGAGAGAGAGGGAGGCAGAGAGAGACTGGTAGAGTGACAGAGAGACTGAGAGAGAGAAAGAGAGGCAGTGACAGACAGAGACAAACAGAGGGAGAGAGGAGAGAAAGAGAGAGTCTGAGAGAGAGACAGAGAGAGAGCTTGTGTTGTGCTGCCTCCCCAGCACAAATAGTGCTCTTTTTTCACTTCTTGGTGTAATATATGCACTGAGTGCAAATGGGGCAAAGGCTGCCCACTACTGGTGGAAAGTGATGATTGCACTCCAGCTGAACTTTTAAAGCAGGCTTCACTAACTTTTTCGTTTGTTTGGGTGGAGGGGTGGGGTGCACATTACAACTTTTGCCTTACATGGAGGCTGGTGAGACAATTTCGGACAGATAAAGGCAATAAAAATTTATCCTACGATTGATAAAAACAACAACAAATGTACATTTTTGCGAAGAAGCTTAAAATGAGAAGGCTAATTTAGGACCTACTTTCTCGTCACTATGTTGGACACTGATTTAGTGACATATCTGGCACTTTTCTGCTTGCACAGGTAGTCGATGTTTGCTCGCACATTTGATATAGCAATGAGGAGTATTCCAGAGAGATGTCATTCTGTCAGGAGTGATCTTGATCACTCTCTCTCTCTCCCCTTCTATCTCTCTCTGTCGCCCTCTCATTCTCTGGCCCCCCTCTCTCTCTGTCCCTTTTCTCTCCCTGTGTTCCCCCTTTCTCTCTCTCTCTCTCTGTCCCCTTTTCTCTCCCTGTGTCCCCCTTTCACTTTCTCTCTCTGGTCCCCTTTCCCTCTCTCTCTCTCTGTCCCCCTTTCTCTCTCTCTGTCCCCCTTTCTCTCCCTGTGTCCCCCTTTCTCCCTCTCTCTGTTCCCTCTCTCTCTCTCTCTCTCTGTTCCCCTTTCTCTCTCTCTCTGTCTCCTTTCTCTCTCTCTCGGTCTCCTTTCTCTCTCTCTCTCTGTCCCCCTTTCTCTTTCTCTCTCTCTGTCCCCCTTTCTCTCTCAGATCCGGCCCACTGAGAGAGAGAGAGAGAGCGAGGCGGAGAGAGAGCGAGGCGGAGAGAGAGAGAGAGCGAGGCGGAGAGAGAGAGAGGCGCAGAGAGAGAGGGAGAGATCGAGGCAGAGAGAGACGGAGAGTTAGAGGCAGAGAGAGAGGGAGAGATCGAGGCAGAGAGAGAGGCGCAGAGAGAGAGAGATAGAGGTGCAGAGAGAGAGATAGAGGCACAGAGAGAGTGAGATAGAGGCAGAGAGAGACAGAGGTGGAGAAAGAGAGAGGGGGAGAGAGAGAGAGGCAGAGAGAGAGGGGGAGAGAAGTGAGTTGGAGAGAGACAGATAGAGGCGGAGACAGAGAAAGGAGGGGAGGGGGAGAGAGAGAGAGGGGGAGGGGCAGAGAGAGCGAGAGAGGAGGAGGGGGAGAGGAAGAGAGAGAGAAGGGGAGGGGGAGAGGGAGAGAGAGGAGGGGGGATAGAGAGAGGAGGGGGGGATAGAGAGAGGGGGGGAGGGAGAGAGAGAGGGGGGAGGTGGAGAGGGAGGGGAGGGGGAGAGAGAAAGAGGGGGAGGGGAGAGAGAGAAAGAGGGGGAGGGGAGAGAGAGAGGGGGGAGGGGAGAGAGAGAAGGGGGAGGGGGAGAGAGAGGGGGGAAGGGGGAGAGAGAGGGGGGGAAAGTGAGAGAAGGGGAGGGGGAGAGAGAGGGAGGGGATGAGGAGAGAGAAAGAGGGGGAGGGGAGAGAGAGAAAGAGGGGGAGGGGAGAGAGAGAGGGGGGAGGGGAGAGAGAGAAGGGGGAGGGGGAGAGAGAAGGGGGAAGGGGGAGAGAGAGGGGGGGAGGGGGAGAGAGAGGGGGGGAGGGGGAGGGGAGGGAGAGAGAGGGGGGAGGGGGAGGGGAGGAGAGAGAGAGGGGGAGGGGAGAGAGAGAGGGGGAGGGGAGAGAGAGAGGGGGAGGGCAGAGAGAGGGGGAGGGGAGAGAGAGGGGGAGGGAAGAGAGAGGGGGAGGGGGGAGAGAGGGGGAGGGGGGAGAGAGAGGAGGGGGTGGAGGAGAGAGAGGGGGATGGGGGAGAGCAAGAGAGGGGGGTGGGGGAGAGAGAGATGGGGGAAGGGGGAGAGAGAATGGGGGGAGGGAGAGAGAGCGAGAGAGAGAGGGGGAGGGAGGGAGAGAGAGAGAGATGGCGGAGAGAGAGAGAGGCAGAGAGAGAGGGGGGAGAGAGAGTGAGTTGGAGAGAGACAGATAGAGGCGGAGAGAGAGAGTGGGGGAGGGGGAGAGAGAGAGGTGGAGGAGGATAAGGAGAGGGAGAGAGAGAGGAGGAGGGGGAGAGGGAGAGAGAGAGTGGGAGGGGGAAAGAGAGAGAGGGGGAGGGGGAGAGAGAGAGAGCGGGATGGGGAGACAGAAAGAGATGGAGGGGGAGAGAGAGAGGGGAGAGGGGCAGAGCGAGGGGGAGGGAGAGATAGAGAGAGGGAGAGGCGGAGAGAGAGAGGGAGAGGCGGAGAGAGAGAGAGAGAGGCAGAGAGAAAAATAGAGAGAGAGAGAGGCAGGGAGCGAGAGAGAGAGGCGGAGAGAGAGAGAGAGGCGGAGAGAGAGAGAGAGGCGGAGATACAGAGGCAGGGAGAGAGAAAGAGAGGGAGAGGGGGAGAGAGAAAGATAGGCGGAGACAGAGAGAGAGAAGCGGAGAGAGAGAGAGAGGGAGGTGGAGAAAGAGAGAGGTGGATAGGTTGAGGGAGGGAATTCCAGAGCTCAGGGCCCAGACAGCTGAAGGCACGGCCATCAATGGTGGTGCGATGGAAATCGGGGGGTGGTCAAGAGGCCGGAATTGAAGGAGCTCATAGATCGCGGAGGGTTGTAGGGGCTGGAGGAGGTTACAGAGATAAGGAAGGTTGTAGGGACTGGAGGAGGATACAGAAATAGGGAGGGTTGCAGGGACTGGAGGAGGTTACAGAGACAGGGAGGGTTGTAGGGACTGGAGGAGGTTACAGAGATAGGGAGGGTTGTAGGGACTGGAGGAGGTTACAGAGATAGGGAGGGTTGCGGGGACTAGAGGAGGTTACAGAGATAGGGAGGGATGTGGGGACTGGAGGAGGTTACAGAGATAGGGAGGGTTTTGGGGACTGGAGGAGGTTACAGAGATAGGGAGGGTTGTGGGGACTGGAGGAGGTTACACAGATAGGGAGGGTTATGGGGACTGGAGGAGGTTACAGAGATGAGGAGGGTTGTGGGGACTGGAGGAGGTTACAGAGATAGGGAGGGTTGTCGGGACTGGAGGAGGTTACAGAGATAAGGAAGGTTGTAGGGACTGGAGGAGGATACAGAAATAGGGAGGGTTGCAGGGACTGGAGGAGGTTACAGAGACAGGGAGGGTTGTAGGGACTGGAGGAGGTTACAGAGATAGGGAGGGTTGTAGGGACTGGAGGAGGTTACAGAGCTAGGGAGGGTTGCAGGGACTGGAGGAGGTTACAGAGATAGGGAGGGTTGTGGGGACTGGAGGAGGTTACAGAGATAGGGAGGGTTTTGGGGACTGGAGGAGGTTACAGAGATAGGGAGGGTTGTGGGGACTGGAGGAGGGTACACAGATAGGGAGGGTTATGGGGACTGGAGGAGGTTACAGAGATAAGGAGGGTTGTGGGGGCTGGAGGAGGTTACAGAGATAGGGCGGGTTGTAGGGGCTGGAGCAGATTACAGAGATAGGGAGGGTTGTAGGGGCTGGAAGAGGTTACAGAGATAGGGAGGGTTGTAGGGGCTGGAGCAGATTACAGAGATAGGGAGGGTTGTAGGGGCTGGTGGTGGTTACTGAGATGGGGTGGGTTGTAGGAACTGGAGGAGGTTACAGAGATAGGGAGGGTTGCAGGCATTGGTGGTGGTTAGTGAGATGGGGCGGGTTGTAGGGGCTGGAGGAGGTTACAGAGATAGGGAGGGTTGTAGGGGTTGGAGGAGGTTACAGAGATAGGGAGGGTTGTAGGGGATGGTGTTGGTTACAGAGATAGGGAGGGTTGTAGGGGATGGTGGTGGTTACAGAGATAGGGAGGGCTGTGGGGGATGGTGGTGGTTACAGAGATAGGGAGGGTTGTGGGGACTGCAGGTGGTTACAGAGATAGGGAGGGTTGTCGGGGATGGTGGTGGTTACAGAGATAGGGATGGTAGGGGGGACTGGAGGAGGTTACAGAGATAGGGAGGGTTGTTGGGACTGGAGGTGGTTTCAGAGAAAGGGAGGGTAGTGCGGACTGGAGGAGTTTACAGAGATAGGGAGGGTTGTAGGGGCTGGAGGAGGCTACAGAGATAGGGAGGGTTGTAGTGGCTGGAGGAGGTTACAGTGATAGGGAGGGTTGTAGGGGTTGGAGGGGGTTACAGTGATAGGGAGGGTTGTAGGGGTTGGAGGAGGTTACAGTGATAGGGAGAGTTGCAGGGGTTGGAGGAGGTTACAGTGATAGGGAGGGTTGTAGGGGTTGGAGGAGGTTACAGAGATAGGGAGGGTTGTAGGGGTTGGAGGAGGTTACAGAGATAGGGAGGGTTGTAGGGGATGGTGTTGGTTACAGAGATAGGGAGGGTTGTAGGGGATGGTGGTGGTTACAGAGATAGGGAGGGCTGTGGGGGATGGTGGTGGTTACAGAGATAGGGAGGGTTGTGGGGACTGGAGGTGGTTACAGAGATAGGGAGGGTTGTCGGGGATGGTGGTGGTTACAGAGATAGGGATGGTAGTGGGGACTGGAGGAGGTTACAGAGATAGGGAGGGTTGTTGGGACTGGAGGTGGTTACAGAGATAGGGAGGGTAGTGGGGACTGGAGGAGTTTACAGAGATAGGGAGGGTTGTAGGGGCTGGAGGAGGCTACAGAGATAGGGAGGGTTGTAGTGGCTGGAGGAGTTTACAGTGATAGGGAGGGTTGTAGGGGTTGGAGGGGGTTACAGTGATAGGGAGGGTTGTAGGGGTTGGAGGAGGTTACAGTGATAGGGAGAGTTGCAGGGGTTGGAGGAGGTTACAGTGATAGGGAGGGTTGTAGGGGTTGGAGGAGGTTACAGTGATAGGGAGAGTTGTCGGGGTTGGAGGAGGTTACAGAGATAGGGAGGGTTGTCGGGGTTGGAGGAGGTTACAGTGATAGGGAGGGTAGTAGGGGTTGGAGGAGGTTACAGTGATAGGGAGTGTTGTAGGGGTTGGAGGAGGTTACAGAGATAGGGAGGGTTGTCGGGGTTGGAGGAGGTTACAGTGATAGGGAGTGTTGTAGGGGTTGGCGGAGGTTACAGAGCTAGGGAGGGTTGTCGGGTTTGGAGGAGGTTACAGAGATAGAGAGGGTTGTTGGGGTTGGTGGTGGTTACAGTGATAGGGAGGGTTGTAGGGGATGGTGGTGGTTACAGAGATAGGGAGGGTTGTGGGGACTGGAGGTAGTTACAGAGATAGGGAGGGTTGTAGGGACTGGAGGAGGTTACAGAGGTAGGGACGGTTGTAGGGACTGGAGGAGGTTACAGAGATAGGTAGGGTTGTCGGGGTTGGTGGTTGTTACTGAGATGGGGAGGGTTTTAGGGTTGGAGGTGGTTACAGAGATAGGGAGGGTTGTAGGGGCTGGAGGTGGTTACAGAGATAGGGAGGGTTGTAGGGGCTGGAGCAGATTACAGAGATAGGGAGGGTTGTAGGGGCTGGTGGTGGTTACTGAGATGGGGTGGGTTGTAGGAACTGGAGGAGGTTACAGAGATAGGGAGGGTTGCAGGCATTGGTGGTGGTTAGTGAGATGGGGAGGGTTGTAGGGGCTGGTGGAGGTTACAGAGATAGGGAGGGTTGTAGGGGCTGGTGGAGGTTACAGAGATAGGGAGGGTTGTAGGGGATGGTGGTGGTTACAGAGATAGGGAGGGCTGTAGGGGCTGGAGGAGGTTACAGAGATAGGGAGGGTTGTAGGGGTGGGAGGAGGTTACAGAGATAGGCAGGGTTGTAGGGGTTGGTGGTGGTTACAGAGATAGGGAGGATTGTAGGGGTTGGTGGAGGTAACAGAGATAGGGAGGGTTGTGGGGACTGGAGGTGGTTACAGAGATAGGGAGGGTTGTAGGGGCTGGAGGAGGTTACAGAGAGAGGGAGGGTTGTAGTGGCTGGAGGAGGTTACAGAGATAGGGAGGGTTGCAGGGGCTGGAGGAGGTTACAGAGATAGGGAGGGTTGTAGGGGTTGGAGGAGGTTACAGAGATAGGGAGGGTTGTAGGGGATGGTGTTGGTTACAGAGATAGGGAGGGTTGTAGGGGATGGTGGTGGTTACAGAGATAGGGAGGGCTGTGGGGGATGGTGGTGGTTACAGAGATAGGGAGGGTTGTGGGGACTGGAGGTGGTTACAGAGATAGGGAGGGTTGTCGGGGATGGTGGTGGTTACAGAGATAGGGATGGTAGGGGGGACTGGAGGAGGTTACAGAGATAGGGAGGGTTGTTGGGACTGGAGGTGGTTTCAGAGAAAGGGAGGGTAGTGCGGACTGGAGGAGTTTACAGAGATAGGGAGGGTTGTAGGGGCTGGAGGAGGCTACAGAGATAGGGAGGGTTGTAGTGGCTGGAGGAGGTTACAGTGATAGGGAGGGTTGTAGGGGTTGGAGGGGGTTACAGTGATAGGGAGGGTTGTAGGGGTTGGAGGAGGTTACAGTGATAGGGAGAGTTGCAGGGGTTGGAGGAGGTTACAGTGATAGGGAGGGTTGTAGGGGTTGGAGGAGGTTACAGAGATAGGGAGGGTTGTAGGGGTTGGAGGAGGTTACAGAGATAGGGAGGGTTGTAGGGGATGGTGTTGGTTACAGAGATAGGGAGGGTTGTAGGGGATGGTGGTGGTTACAGAGATAGGGAGGGCTGTGGGGGATGGTGGTGGTTACAGAGATAGGGAGGGTTGTGGGGACTGGAGGTGGTTACAGAGATAGGGAGGGTTGTCGGGGATGGTGGTGGTTACAGAGATAGGGATGGTAGTGGGGACTGGAGGAGGTTACAGAGATAGGGAGGGTTGTTGGGACTGGAGGTGGTTACAGAGATAGGGAGGGTAGTGGGGACTGGAGGAGTTTACAGAGATAGGGAGGGTTGTAGGGGCTGGAGGAGGCTACAGAGATAGGGAGGGTTGTAGTGGCTGGAGGAGTTTACAGTGATAGGGAGGGTTGTAGGGGTTGGAGGGGGTTACAGTGATAGGGAGGGTTGTAGGGGTTGGAGGAGGTTACAGTGATAGGGAGAGTTGCAGGGGTTGGAGGAGGTTACAGTGATAGGGAGGGTTGTAGGGGTTGGAGGAGGTTACAGTGATAGGGAGAGTTGTCGGGGTTGGAGGAGGTTACAGAGATAGGGAGGGTTGTCGGGGTTGGAGGAGGTTACAGTGATAGGGAGGGTTGTAGGGGTTGGAGGAGGTTACAGTGATAGGGAGTGTTGTAGGGGTTGGAGGAGGTTACAGAGATAGGGAGGGTTGTCGGGGTTGGAGGAGGTTACAGTGATAGGGAGTGTTGTAGGGGTTGGCGGAGGTTACAGAGCTAGGGAGGGTTGTCGGGTTTGGAGGAGGTTACAGAGATAGAGAGGGTTGTTGGGGTTGGTGGTGGTTACAGTGATAGGGAGGGTTGTAGGGGATGGTGGTGGTTACAGAGATAGGGAGGGTTGTGGGGACTGGAGGTAGTTACAGAGATAGGGAGGGTTGTAGGGACTGGAGGAGGTTACAGAGGTAGGGACGGTTGTAGGGACTGGAGGAGGTTACAGAGATAGGTAGGGTTGTCGGGGTTGGTGGTTGTTACTGAGATGGGGAGGGTTTTAGGGTTGGAGGTGGTTACAGAGATAGGGAGGGTTGTAGGGGCTGGAGGTGGTTACAGAGATAGGGAGGGTTGTAGGGGCTGGAGGTGGTTACAGAGATAGGGAGGGTTGTGGGTACTGGAGGAGGTTACAGAGATAGGGAGGGTTGTAGGGACTGGAGGAGTTTACAGAGATAGGGAGGGTTGTGGGGACTGGAGGAGGTTACAGAGATAGGGAGGGTTGTGGGGACTGGAGGGGGTTACAGAGATAGGGAGGGTTGTGGGGACTGGAGGAGGTTACACAGATAGGGAGGGTTATGGGGACTGGAGGAGGTTAAAGAGATAGGGAGGGTTATAGGGGCTGGAGGAGGTTACAGAGATAGGGAGGGTTGTAGGGGCTGGAGCAGATTACAGAGATAGAACTGTTGTAGGGGCTGGAGGAGGTTACAGAGATAGGGAGTGTTGTAGGGGCTGGAGCAGATTACAGAGATAGGGAGGGTTGTAGGGGCTGGAGGAGGTTACAGAGATAGGGAGTGTTGTAGGGGCTGGAGCAGATTACAGAGATAGAACTGTTGTAGGGGCTGGAGGAGGTTACAGAGATAGGGAGGGTTGTAGGGGCTGGTGGTGGTTACTGAGATGGGGAGGGTTGTAGGAACTGGAGGAGGTTACAGAGATAGGGAGGGTTGCAGGGATTGGTGGTGGTTAGTGAGATGGGGAGGGTTGTAGGGGCTGGTGGAGGTTACAGAGATAGGGAGGGTTGTAGGGGCTGGTGGAGGTTACAGAGATAGGGAGGGTTGTAGGGGTTGATGGTGGTTACTGAGATGGGCAGGGTTGTGGGGACTGGAAGTGGTTACAGAGATAGGGAGGGTTGTGGGGACTGGAGGAGGTTACAGAGATAGGGAGGGTTGTAGGGACTGGAGGAGGTTACAGAGGTAGGGAGGGTTGTAGGGACTGGAGGAGGTTACAGAGATAGGTAGGGTTGTCGGGGTTGGTGGTTGTTACTGAGATGGGGAGGGTTGTAGGGGCTGGAGGTGGTTACTGAGATGGGGAGTGTTGTGGGGACTGGAGGTGGTTACAGAGATAGGGAGGGTTGTAGGGGCTGGAGGTGGTTACAGAGATAGGGAGGGTTGTGGGTACTGGAGGAGGTTACAGAGATAGGGAGGGTTGTAGGGACTGGAGGTGTTTACAGAGATAGGGAGGGTTGTGTGACTGGAGGAGGTTACAGAGATAGGGAGGGTTGTGGGGACTGGAGGAGGTTACAGAGATAGGGAGGGTTGTGGGGACTGGAGGAGGTTACACAGATAGGGAGGGTTATGGGGACTGGAGGAGGTTAAAGAGATAGGGAGGGTTATAGGGGCTGGAGGAGGTTACAGAGATAGGGTGGGTTGTAGGGGCTGGAGCAGATTACAGAGATAGGGAGGGTTGTAGGGGCTGGAGGAGGTTACAGAGATAGGGAGGGTTGTAGGGGCTGGAGCAGATTACAGAGATAGGGACTGTTGTTGGGGCTGGAGGAGGTTACAGAGATAGGGAGGGTTGTAGGGGCTGGTGGTGGTTACTGAGATGGGGAGTGTTGTGGGGACTGGAGGTGGTTACAGAGATAGGGAGGGTTGTAGGGGCTGGAGGTGGTTACAGAGATAGGGAGGGTTGTGGGTACTGGAGGAGGTTACAGAGATAGGGAGGGTTGTAGGGACTGGAGGAGTTTACAGAGATAGGGAGGGTTGTGTGACTGGAGGAGGTTACAGAGATAGGGAGGGTTGTGGGGACTGGAGGAGCTTACAGAGATAGGGAGGGTTGTGGGGACTGGAGGAGGTTACACAGATAGGGAGTGTTATGGGGACTGGAGGAGGTTAAAGAGATAGGGAGGGTTATAGGGGCTGGAGGAGGTTACAGAGATAGGGTGGGTTGTAGGGGCTGGAGCAGATTACAGAGATAGGGAGGGTTGTAGGGGCTGGAGGAGGTTACAGAGATAGGGAGGGTTGTAGGGGCTGGAGCAGATTACAGAGATAGGGACTGTTGTAGGGGCTGGAGGAGGTTACAGAGATAGGGAGGGTTGTAGGGGCTGGTGGTGGTTACTGAGATGGGGAGGGTTGTAGGAACTGGAGGAGGTTACAGAGATAGGGAGGGTTGCAGGGATTGGTGGTGGTTAGTGAGATGGGGAGGGTTGTAGGGGCTGGTGGAGGTTACAGAGATAGGGAGGGTTGTAGGGGCTGGTGGAGGTTACAGAGATAGGGAGGGTTGTAGGGGATGGTGGTGGTTACAGAGATAGGGAGGGTCGTGGGGACTGGAGGTGGTTACAGAGATAGGGAGGGTTGTAGGGGCTGGAGGAGGTTACAGAGATAGGGAGGGTTGTAGTGGCTGGAGGAGGTTACAGAGATAGGGAGGGTTGTAGGGGTTGGAGGAGGTTACAGAGATAGGGAGGGTTGTACGGGATGGTGATGGTTACAGAGATAGGGAGAGCTGTAGTGGCTGGAGGAGGTTACAGAGATAGGGAGGGTTGTAGTGGATGGTGGTGGTTACAGAGATAGGGAGGGTTGTAGGTGATGGTGGTGGTTACAGAGATAGGGAGGGTTGTAGTGGATGGTGGTGGTTACAGAGATAGGGAGGGTTGTAGGTGATGGTGGTGGTTCCAGAGATAGGGAGGGTTGTGGGGACTGGAGGTGGTTACAGAGATAGGGAGGGTTGTCGGGGATGGTGGTGGTTTCAGAGATTGGGAGGGTTGTAGGGGCTGGAGGAGGCTACAGAGATGGGGAGGGTTGTAGGGGTTGGAGGAGGTTACAGTGATAGGGAGAGTTGTAGGGGTTGGAGCAGGTTACCGTGATAGGGAGGGTTGTAGGGGTTGGAGGAGGTTAAAGTGATAGGGAGAGTTGTCGGGGTTGGAGGAGGTTACAGAGATAGGGAGGGTTGTCGGGGTTGGAGGAGGTTACAGTGATAGGGAGGGTTGTAGGGGTTGGAGGAAGTTACAGTGATAGGGAGGGTTGTAGGGGTTGGAGAAGCTTACAGTGATAGGGAGGGTTGTAGGGGTTGGAGGAAGTTACAGTGATAGGGAGGGTTGTCGGGGTTGGAGGAGGTTACAGTGATAGGGAGTGTTGTAGGGGTTGGAGGAGGTTACAGAGATAGGGAGGGTTGTAGGGGATGGTGGTGGTTCCAGAGATAGGGAGGGCTGTGGGGGATGGTGGTGGTTACAGAGATAGGGAGGGTTGTGGGGACTGGAGGTGGTTACAGAGATAGGGAGGGTTGTCGGGGATGGTGGTGGTGACAGAGATAGGGATGGTAGTGGGGACTGGAGGAGGTTACAGAGATAGGGAGGGTTGTTGGGACTGGAGGTGGTTACAGAGATAGGGAGGGTAGTGGGGACTGGAGGAGTTTGCAGAGATAGGGAGGGTTGTAGGGGCTGGAGGAGGCTACAGAGATAGGGAGGGTTGTCGGGGTTGGAGGGGGTTACAGAGATAGGGAGGGTTGTAGGGGTTGGAGGAGGTTGCAGTGATAGGGAGAGTTGCAGGGGTTGGAGGAGGTTACAGTGATAGGGAGGGTTGTAGGGGTTGGAGGATGTTACAGTGATAGGGAGGGTTGTAGGGGTTGGAGGAGGTTACAGTGATAGGGAGAATTGTCGGGGTTGGAGGAGGTTACCGAGATAGGGAGGGATGTCGGGGTTGGAGGAGGTTACAGTGATAGGGAGTGTTGTAGGGGTTGGAGGAGGTTACAGAGATAGGGAGGGTTGTAGGGGATGGTGGTGGTTCCAGAGATAGGGAGGGCTGTGGGGGATGGTGGTGGTTACAGAGATAGGGAGGGTTGTGGGGACTGGAGGTGGTTACAGAGATAGGGAGGGTTGTCGGGGATGGTGGTGGTGACAGAGATAGGGATGGTAGTGGGGACTGGAGGAGGTTACAGAGATAGGGAGGGTTGTTGGGACTGGAGGTGGTTACAGAGATAGGGAGGGTAGTGGGGACTGGAGGAGTTTGCAGAGATAGGGAGGGTTGTAGGGGCTGGAGGAGGCTACAGAGATAGGAAGGGTTGTCGGGGTTGGAGGGGGTTACAGAGATAGGGAGGGTTGTAGGGGTTGGAGGAGGTTGCAGTGATAGGGAGAGTTGCAGGGGTTGGAGGAGGTTACAGTGATAGGGAGGGTTGTAGGGGTTGGAGGATGTTACAGTGATAGGGAGGGTTGTAGGGGTTGGAGGAGGTTACAGTGATAGGGAGAATTGTCGGGGTTGGAGGAGGTTACCGAGATAGGGAGGGATGTCGGGGTTGGAGGAGGTTACAGTGATAGGGAGTGTTGTAGGGGTTGGCGGAGGTTACAGAGATAGAGAGGGTTGTTGGGGTTGGTGGTGGTTGCAGTGACAGGGAGGGTTGTAGGGGATGGTGGTGGTTACAGAGATAGGGAGGGTTGTAGGGGTTGGAGGAGGTTACAGTGATAGGGAGGGTTGTAGGGGTTGGAGGAGGTTACAGTGATAGGGAGAGTTGTCGGGGTTGGAGGAGGTTACCGAGATAGGGAGGGATGTCGGGGTTGGAGGAGGTTACAGAGATAGAGAGGGTTGTTGGGGTTGGTGGTGGTTGCAGTGATAGGGAGGGTTGTAGGGGATGGTGGTGGTTACAGAGATAGGGAGGGTTGTAGGGGATGGTGGTGGTTACAGAGATAGGGAGGGTTGTAGGGATTGGAGGAGGTTACAGAGATAGGGAGGGTTGTAGGGACTGGAGGAGGTTACAGAGATAGGGAGGGTTGTCGGGACTGGAGGAGGTTACAGAGATAGGGAGGGTTGTAGGGACTGGAGGAGGTTACAGAGATAGGGAGGGTAGTAGGGGCTGGAGGTGGTTACAGAGATGGGGAGTGTTGTGGGGACTGGAGGTGGTTACAGAGATAGGGAGGGTTGTGGGTACTGGAGGAGGTGACAGAGATAGGGAGGGTTGTAGGGACTGGAGGAGGTTACAGAGATGGGGAGTGTTGTGGGGACTGGAGGTGGTTACAGAGATAGGGAGGGTTGTGGGTACTGGAGGAGGTGACAGAGATAGGGAGGGTTTTAGGGACTGGAGGAGGTTACAGAGATATGGAGGGTTGTGGGGACTGGAGGAGGTTACAGAGATAGGGAGGGTTATGGGGACTGGAGGAGGTTACACAGATAGGGAGGGTTATGGGGACTGGAGGAGGTTACAGAGATAGGGAGGGTTATAGGGGCTGGAGGAGGTTACAGAGATAGGGAGGGTTGTAGGGGCTGGAGCAGATTACAGAGATAGGAAGGGTTGTAGGGGCTGGAGGAGGTTACAGAGATAGGGAGGGTTGTTGGGGCTGGAGCAGATTACAGAGATAGGGACTGATGTAGGGGCTGGAGGAGGTTACAGAGATAGGGAGGGTTGTAGGGGATGGTGGTGGTTACAGAGATAGGGAGGGTTGTAGGGGATGGTGGTGGTTACAGAGATAGGGAGGGTTGTAGGGACTGGAGGAGGTTACAGAGATAGGGAGGGTTGTCGGGACTGGAGGAGGTTACAGAGATAGGGAGGGTTGTAGGGACTGGAGGAGGTTACAGAGATAGGGAGGGTAGTAGGGGCTGGAGGTGGTTACAGAGATGGGGAGTGTTGTGGGGACTGGAGGTGGTTACAGAGATAGGGAGGGTTGTGGGTACTGGAGGAGGTGACAGAGATAGGGAGGGTTGTAGGGACTGGAGGAGGTTACAGAGATGGGGAGTGTTGTGGGGACTGGAGGTGGTTACAGAGATAGGGAGGGTTGTGGGTACTGGAGGAGGTGACAGAGATAGGGAGGGTTGTAGGGACTGGAGGAGGTTACAGAGATATGGAGGGTTGTGGGGACTGGAGGAGGTTACAGAGATAGGGAGGGTTATGGGGACTGGAGGAGGTTACACAGATAGGGAGGGTTATGGGGACTGGAGGAGGTTACAGAGATAGGGAGGGTTATAGGGGCTGGAGGAGGTTACAGAGATAGGGAGGGTTGTAGGGGCTGGAGCAGATTACAGAGATAGGAAGGGTTGTAGGGGCTGGAGGAGGTTACAGAGATAGGGAGGGTTGTTGGGGCTGGAGCAGATTACAGAGATAGGGACTGATGTAGGGGCTGGAGGAGGTTACAGAGATAGGGAGGGTTGTAGGGGCTGGTGGTGGTTACTGAGATGGGGAGGGTTGTAGGAACTGGAGGAGGTTACAGAGATAGGGAGGGTTGCAGGGATTGGTAGTGGTTCGTGAGATGGGGAGGGTTGTAGGAGCTGGTGGAGGTTACAGAGATAGGGAGGGTTGTCGGGGATGGTGGTGGTTACAGAGATAGGGAGGGTTGGAGGGGCTGGAGGAGGTTACAGAGATAGGGAGGGTTGTAGTGGCTGGAGGAGGTTACAAAGATAGGGAGGGTTGTAGGGGTTGGAGGAGGTTACAGAGATAGGGAGGGTTGCAGGGGATGGTGATGGTTACAGAGATAGGGAGGGCTGTTGTGGCTGGAGGAGGTTACAGAGATAGGGAGGGTTGTAGGGGCTGGAGGAAGTTACAGAGATAGGGAGGGTTGTAGTGGCTGGAGGAGGTTACAGAGATAGGGAGGGTTGTAGGGGATGGTGATGGTTACAGAGATAGGGAGGGCTGTTGTGGCTGGAGGAGGTTACAGAGATAGGGAGGGTTGCAGGAGTTGGAGGTGGTTACAGAGATAGGGAGGGCTGTGGGGGATGGTGGTGGTTACAGAGATAGGGAGGGTTGTGGGGACTGGAGGTGGTTACAGAGATAGGGAGGGTTGTCGGGGATGGTGGTGGTTTCAGAGATTGGGAGGGTAGTGGGGACTGGAGGAGGTTACAGAGAGAGGGAGGGTTGTTGGGACTGGAGGTGGTTACAGAGATAGGGAGGGTAGTGGGGACTTGAGGAGTTTACAGAGATAGGGAGGGTTGTAGGAGTTGGAGGAAGTACCAGTAATAGGGAGGGTTGTAGGGGTTGGAGAAGGTTACAGTGATAGGGAGAGTTGTAGGGTTTGGAGGAGGTTACAGAGATACGGAGGGTTGTCGGGGTTGGAGGAGGTTACAGTGATAGGGAGTGTTGTAGGGGTTGGAGGAGGTTACAGAGATGGGGAGGGTTGTGGGGTCTGGAGATGGTTACAGAGATAGGGAGCGTTGTCGGGGATGGTGGTGGTTACAGAGATAGGGAGGGTTGTAGGGACTGGAGGAGGTGACAGAGATAGGGAGGGTTGTAGGGACTGGAGGTGGTTACAGAGATAGGGAGGGTTGTAGGGACTGGAGGAGGTTACAGAGATAGGGAGGGTTGTAGGGGTTGGTGGTTACTGAGATGGGGAGGGTTGTGGGGACTGGAGGAGGTTACATGGATAGGGAGGGTTGTAGGGACTGGAGGAGGTTACAGAGATAGGGAGGGTTGTAGGGACTGGAGGAGGTTACAGAGATAGGTAGGGTTGTAGGGACTGGAGGTGGTTACAGAGATAGGGAGGGTTGTAGGGACTGGAGGTGGTTACAGAGATAGGGAGGGTTGTCGGGGCTGGAGGAGGTTACAGAGATAGGGAGGGTTGTCGGGGATGGTGGTGGTTACAGAGATAAGGAGGGTAGTGGGAACTGGAGGAGGTTACAGAGATAGGGAAGGTTGTCGAGGATGGTGGTGGTTACAGAGATAGGGAGGGTTGCAGGGGATGGTGGTGGTTACAGAGTTAGGGAGGGTTGTGGGGACTGGAGGTGGTTACAGAGATAGGGAGGGTTGTGGGGACTGGAGGAGGTTACGTAGATAGGGAAGGTTGTAGGGACTGGAGGAGGTTACAGAGATAGGGAGGGTTGTAGGGGTTGGTGGTGTTTACTGAGATGGGGAGGGTTGTGGGGAATGGAGTAGGTTACATAGATAGGGAGGGTTGTAGGGACTGGAGGTGGTTACAGAGATAGGGAGGGTTGTCGGGGCTGGAGGAGGTTACAGAGATAGGGAGGGTTGTCGGGGATGGTGGTGGTTACAGAGATAGGGAGGGTTGTCGGGGCTGGAGCAGGTTACAGAGATAGGGAGGGTTATCGGGGCTGGAGGAGGTTACAGAGATAGGGAGGGTTATCGGGGATGGTGGTGGTTACAGAGATAGGGAGGGTTGTCGGGGATGGTGGTGGTTACAGAGATAGGGAGGGTTGTAGGGGCTGGAGGAGGTTACAGAGATAAGGAGGGTTGTAGTGGTTGGAGGAGGTTACAGAGATAGGGAGGGTTGTTGGGACTGGAGGAGGTTACTGAGATGGGGAGGGTTGTGGGGACTGGAGGAGATTACAGAGACAGGGTGGGTTGTAGGGGATGGTGGTGGTTACAGAGATAGGGAGGGTTGTAGGGGATAGTGGTGGTTACAGAGATAGGGAGGGTTGTAGGGACTGGAGGTGGTTACAGAGATAGGGAGGGTTGTAGGGGATAGTGGTGGTTACAGAGATAGGGAGGTTTGTGGGGACTGGAGGAGATTACAGAGATAGGGAGGGTTATCGGGGATGGTGGTGGTTACAGAGATAGGGAGGGTTGTAGGGACTGGAGGTGGTTACAGAGATAGGGAGGGTTGTAGGGGATAGTGGTGGTTACAGAGATAGGGAGGGTTGTAGGGGATAGTGGTGGTTACAGAGATAGGGAGGGTTGTGGGGACTGGAGGAGATTACAGAGATAGGGAGGGTTATCGGGGATGGTGGTGGTTACAGAGATAGGGAGGGTTGTAGGGGATAGTGGTGGTTACAGAGAAGGGAGGGTTGTAGGGACTGGAGGGGGTTACAGAGATAGGGAGGGGTGTAGGGATTGGTGGTGGTTACTGAGATGGGGAGGGTTGTGGGGACTGGAGGTGGTTACAGAGATGGGGAGGGTTGTAGGGGATGGTGGTGGTTACAGAGATAGGGAGAGTTGTAGGGGCTGGAGGATGTTAGAAAGATAGGGAGGGTTGTAGGGACTGGAGGAGGTTACAGAGATAGGGAGGGTTGTGGGTACTGGAGGAGGTTACAGAGATAGGGAGGGTTGTAGGGATTGGTGGTGGTTCGTGAGATGGGGAGGGTTGTAGGGGCTGGTGGAGGTGACAGAGATAGGGAGGGTTGGAAGGGATTGTGGTGGTTACAGAGATAGGGAGGGTTGTGGGGACTGGAGGTGGTTACAGAGATAGGGAGGGTTGTAAGGGTTGGAGGAGGTTACAGAGATAGGGAGGGTTGTAGGGGATGGTGATGGTTACAGAGATAGGGAGGGCTGTAGTGGCTGGAGGAGGTTACAGTGATAGGGAGGGTTGTAGGGTTTCGAGGAGGTGACAGAGATAGGGAGGGTTGTAGGGGATGGTGGTGGTTACAGAGATAGGGAGGGTTGTTGGGGATGGTGGTGGTTACAGAGATAGGGAGGGCTGTGGGGGATGGTGGTGGTTAGAGAGATAGGGAGGGTTGTCGGGGATGGTGGTGGTTTCAGAGATAGGGAGGGCTGTAGGGGCTGGCGGAGGTTACAGGGATAGGGAGGGTTGTAGGGGTTGGAGGAGGTTACAGAGATAGGCAGGGTTGTAGGGGCTGGAGGAGGTTACAGAGAGAGGTAGGGTTGTAGTGGCTGGAGGAGGTTACAGAGATAGGGAGGGTTGTAGGGGTTGGAGGAGGTTACAGAGATAGGGAGGGTTGTAGGGGTTGGAGGAGGTTACAGAGATAGGGAGGGTTGTAGGGGATGGTGTTGGTTACAGAGATAGGGAGGGTTGTAGGGGATGGTGGTGGTTACAGAGATAGGGAGGGTTGTTGGGGATGGTGGTGGTTACAGAGATAGGGAGGGTTGTAGGGACTGGAGGAGGTTACAGAGATAGGGAGGGTTGTAGGGGCTGGAGGAGGTTACAGAGATAAGGAGGGTTGTAGTGGCTGGAGGAGGTTACAGAGATTGGGAGGGTTGTAGGGGTTGGAGGAGGTTACAGAGATAGGGAGGATTGTCTTGACTGGAGGAGGTTACAGAGATAGGGAGGGTTGTAGGGGATGGTGGTGGTTACAGAGATAGGCAGGGTTGTAGTGGCTGGAGGAGGTTACAGAGATTGGGAGGGTTGTAGGGGTTGGAGGAGGTTACAGAGATAGGGAGGATTGTCTTGACTGGAGGAGGTTACAGAGATAGGGAGGGTTGTAGGGGATGGTGGTGGTTACAGAGATAGGCAGGGTTGTTGGGGATGGTGGTGGTTACAGAGATAGGGAGGGTTGTAGGGACTGGAGGAGGTTACAGAGATAGGGAGGGTTGTGGGTACTGGAGGAGGTTACAGAGATAGGGAGGGTTGTGGGGACTGGAGGTGGTTACAGAGATAGGGAGGGTTGTAGGGACTGGAGGAGGTTACAGAGATAGGGAGGGTTGTGGGTACTGGAGGAGGTTACAGAGATAGGGAGGGTTGTAGGAACTGGAGGAGGTGACAGAGATAGGGAGGGTTGCAGGGATTGGTGGTGGTTCGGGCGATGGGGAGGGTTGTAGGGGCTGGTGGAGGTTACAGAGATAGGGAGGGTTGTAGGGGCTGGTGGAGGTTACAGAGATAGGGAGGGTTGGAGGGGATGATGGTGGTTACAGAGATAGGGAGGTTTGTGGGGACTGGAGGTGGTTACAGAGATAGGGAGGGTTGTAGGGGCTGGAGGAGGTTACAGAGATAGGAAGGGTTGTAGGGGCTGGAGCAGATTACAGAGATAGGGAAGGTTGTAGGGGCTGGAGGAGGTTACAGAGATAGGGAGGGTTGTAGGGGTTGGAGGAGGTTACAGAGATAGGGAGGGTTGTAGGGGATGGTGATGGTTACAGAGATAGGGAGGGCTGTAGTGGCTGGAGGAGGTTACAGTGATAGGGAGGGTTGTAGGGTTTGGAGGAGGTGACAGAGATAGGGAGGGTTGTAGGGGATGGTGGTGGTTACAGAGATAGGGAGGGTTGTAGGGGATGGTGGTGGTTACAGAGATAGGGAGGGCTGTGGGGGATGGTGGTGGTTAAAGAGATAGGGAGGGTTGTCGGGGATGGTGGTGGTTTCAGAGATAGGGAGGGTTGTAGGGGTTGTTGGTGGTTACAGAGATAGGGAGTGTACTGGGGACTGGAGGAGTTTACAGAGATAGGGAGGATTGTAGGGGTTGGAGGAGGCTACAGAGATAGGGAGGGTTGTAGGGGATGGTGGTGGTTACAGAGATAGGGAGGGTTGTTGGGGATGGTGGTGGTTACAGAGATAGGGAGGGTTGTAGGGGTGGAGGAGGTTACAGAGATAGGGAGGGTTGTAGTGGCTGGAGGAGGTGACAGAGATACGGAGGGTTGTCGGGGATGGTGGTGGTTACAGAGATAGGGAGGGTTGTAGGGGATGGTGGTGGTTACAGAGGTAGGGAGGGCTGTGGGGGATGGTGGTGGTTACAGAGATAGGGAGGGTTGTGGGGACTGGAGGTGGTTACAGAGATAGGGAGGGTTGTCGGGGATGTTGGTGGTTTCAGAGATTGGGAGGGTTGTAGGTGGTTACAGAGATAGGGAGGGCAGTGGGGACTGGAGGAGGTTACAGAGATAGGGAGGGTTGTTGGGACTGGAGGTGGTTACAGAGATAGGGAGGGTAGTGGGGACTGGAGGAGTTTACAGAGATAGGGAGGGTTGTAGGGGCTGGAGGAGGCTACAGAGATAGGGAGGGTTGTAGTGGCTGGAGGAGGTTACAGTGATAGGGAGGGTTGTAGGGGATGGTGGTGGTTACAGAGATAAGGAGGGTTGTAGTGGCTGGAGGAGGTTACAGAGATTGGGAGGGTTTTAGTGGTTGGAGGAGGTTACAGAGATAGGGAGGGTTGTAGGGGTTGGAGGAGGTTACAGAGATAGGGAGGGTTGTAGTGGCTGGAGGAGGTTACAGAGATAGGGAGGGTTGTAGGGGTTGGAGGAGGTTACAGAGATAGGGAGGGTTGTAGTGGCTGGAGGAGGTTACAGAGATAAGGAGGGTTGTGGTGGCTGGAGGAGGTTACAGAGATTGGGAGGGTTGTAGTGGTTGGAGGAGGTTACAGAGATAGGGAGGGTTGTAGTGGCTGGAGGAGGTTAGAGATAGGGAGGGTTGTAGGGGTTGGAGGAGGTTACAGAGATAGGGAGGGTTGTAGGGGCTGGAGCAGATTACAGAGATAGGAAGGGTTGTAGGGGCTGGAGGAGGTTACAGAGATAGGGAGGGTTGTTGGGGCTGGAGCAGATTACAGAGATAGGGACTGATGTAGGGGCTGGAGGAGGTTACAGAGATAGGGAGGGTTGTAGGGGCTGGTGGTGGTTACTGAGATGGGGAGGGTTGTAGGAACTGGAGGAGGTTACAGAGATAGGGAGGGTTGCAGGGATTGGTAGTGGTTCGTGAGATGGGGAGGGTTGTAGGAGCTGGTGGAGGTTACAGAGATAGGGAGGGTTGTCGGGGATGGTGGTGGTTACAGAGATAGGGAGGGTTGGAGGGGCTGGAGGAGGTTACAGAGATAGGGAGGGTTGTAGTGGCTGGAGGAGGTTACAAAGATAGGGAGGGTTGTAGGGGTTGGAGGAGGTTACAGAGATAGGGAGGGTTGCAGGGGATGGTGATGGTTACAGAGATAGGGAGGGCTGTTGTGGCTGGAGGAGGTTACAGAGATAGGGAGGGTTGTAGGGGCTGGAGGAAGTTACAGAGATAGGGAGGGTTGTAGTGGCTGGAGGAGGTTACAGAGATAGGGAGGGTTGTAGGGGATGGTGATGGTTACAGAGATAGGGAGGGCTGTTGTGGCTGGAGGAGGTTACAGAGATAGGGAGGGTTGCAGGAGTTGGAGGTGGTTACAGAGATAGGGAGGGCTGTGGGGGATGGTGGTGGTTACAGAGATAGGGAGGGTTGTGGGGACTGGAGGTGGTTACAGAGATAGGGAGGGTTGTCGGGGATGGTGGTGGTTTCAGAGATTGGGAGGGTAGTGGGGACTGGAGGAGGTTACAGAGAGAGGGAGGGTTGTTGGGACTGGAGGTGGTTACAGAGATAGGGAGGGTAGTGGGGACTGGAGGAGTTTACAGAGATAGGGAGGGTTGTAGGAGTTGGAGGAAGTACCAGTAATAGGGAGGGTTGTAGGGGTTGGAGAAGGTTACAGTGATAGGGAGAGTTGTAGGGTTTGGAGGAGGTTACAGAGATACGGAGGGTTGTCGGGGTTGGAGGAGGTTACAGTGATAGGGAGTGTTGTAGGGGTTGGAGGAGGTTACAGAGATGGGGAGGGTTGTGGGGTCTGGAGATGGTTACAGAGATAGGGAGCGTTGTCGGGGATGGTGGTGGTTACAGAGATAGGGAGGGTTGTAGGGACTGGAGGAGGTGACAGAGATAGGGAGGGTTGTAGGGACTGGAGGTGGTTACAGAGATAGGGAGGGTTGTAGGGACTGGAGGAGGTTACAGAGATAGGGAGGGTTGTAGGGGTTGGTGGTTACTGAGATGGGGAGGGTTGTGGGGACTGGAGGAGGTTACATGGATAGGGAGGGTTGTAGGGACTGGAGGAGGTTACAGAGATAGGGAGGGTTGTAGGGACTGGAGGAGGTTACAGAGATAGGTAGGGTTGTAGGGACTGGAGGTGGTTACAGAGATAGGGAGGGTTGTAGGGACTGGAGGTGGTTACAGAGATAGGGAGGGTTGTCGGGGCTGGAGGAGGTTACAGAGATAGGGAGGGTTGTCGGGGATGGTGGTGGTTACAGAGATAGGGAGGGTAGTGGGAACTGGAGGAGGTTACAGAGATAGGGAAGGTTGTCGAGGATGGTGGTGGTTACAGAGATAGGGAGGGTTGCAGGGGATGGTGGTGGTTACAGAGTTAGGGAGGGTTGTGGGGACTGGAGGTGGTTACAGAGATAGGGAGGGTTGTGGGGACTGGAGGAGGTTACGTAGATAGGGAAGGTTGTAGGGACTGGAGGAGGTTACAGAGATAGGGAGGGTTGTAGGGGTTGGTGGTGTTTACTGAGATGGGGAGGGTTGTGGGGAATGGAGTAGGTTACATAGATAGGGAGGGTTGTAGGGACTGGAGGTGGTTACAGAGATAGGGAGGGTTGTCGGGGCTGGAGGAGGTTACAGAGATAGGGAGGGTTGTCGGGGATGGTGGTGGTTACAGAGATAGGGAGGGTTGTCGGGGCTGGAGCAGGTTACAGAGATAGGGAGGGTTATCGGGGCTGGAGGAGGTTACAGAGATAGGGAGGGTTATCGGGGATGGTGGTGGTTACAGAGATAGGGAGGGTTGTCGGGGATGGTGGTGGTTACAGAGATAGGGAGGGTTGTAGGGGCTGGAGGAGGTTACAGAGATAAGGAGGGTTGTAGTGGTTGGAGGAGGTTACAGAGATAGGGAGGGTTGTTGGGACTGGAGGAGGTTACTGAGATGGGGAGGGTTGTGGGGACTGGAGGAGATTACAGAGACAGGGTGGGTTGTAGGGGATGGTGGTGGTTACAGAGATAGGGAGGGTTGTAGGGGATAGTGGTGGTTACAGAGATAGGGAGGGTTGTAGGGACTGGAGGTGGTTACAGAGATAGGGAGGGTTGTAGGGGATAGTGGTGGTTACAGAGATAGGGAGGTTTGTGGGGACTGGAGGAGATTACAGAGATAGGGAGGGTTATCGGGGATGGTGGTGGTTACAGAGATAGGGAGGGTTGTAGGGACTGGAGGTGGTTACAGAGATAGGGAGGGTTGTAGGGGATAGTGGTGGTTACAGAGATAGGGAGGGTTGTAGGGGATAGTGGTGGTTACAGAGATAGGGAGGGTTGTGGGGACTGGAGGAGATTACAGAGATAGGGAGGGTTATCGGGGATGGTGGTGGTTACAGAGATAGGGAGGGTTGTAGGGGATAGTGGTGGTTACAGAGAAGGGAGGGTTGTAGGGACTGGAGGGGGTTACAGAGATAGGGAGGGGTGTAGGGATTGGTGGTGGTTACTGAGATGGGGAGGGTTGTGGGGACTGGAGGTGGTTACAGAGATGGGGAGGGTTGTAGGGGATGGTGGTGGTTACAGAGATAGGGAGAGTTGTAGGGGCTGGAGGATGTTAGAAAGATAGGGAGGGTTGTAGGGACTGGAGGAGGTTACAGAGATAGGGAGGGTTGTGGGTACTGGAGGAGGTTACAGAGATAGGGAGGGTTGTAGGGATTGGTGGTGGTTCGTGAGATGGGGAGGGTTGTAGGGGCTGGTGGAGGTGACAGAGATAGGGAGGGTTGGAAGGGATTGTGGTGGTTACAGAGATAGGGAGGGTTGTGGGGACTGGAGGTGGTTACAGAGATAGGGAGGGTTGTAAGGGTTGGAGGAGGTTACAGAGATAGGGAGGGTTGTAGGGGATGGTGATGGTTACAGAGATAGGGAGGGCTGTAGTGGCTGGAGGAGGTTACAGTGATAGGGAGGGTTGTAGGGTTTCGAGGAGGTGACAGAGATAGGGAGGGTTGTAGGGGATGGTGGTGGTTACAGAGATAGGGAGGGTTGTTGGGGATGGTGGTGGTTACAGAGATAGGGAGGGCTGTGGGGGATGGTGGTGGTTAGAGAGATAGGGAGGGTTGTCGGGGATGGTGGTGGTTTCAGAGATAGGGAGGGCTGTAGGGGCTGGCGGAGGTTACAGGGATAGGGAGGGTTGTAGGGGTTGGAGGAGGTTACAGAGATAGGCAGGGTTGTAGGGGCTGGAGGAGGTTACAGAGAGAGGTAGGGTTGTAGTGGCTGGAGGAGGTTACAGAGATAGGGAGGGTTGTAGGGGTTGGAGGAGGTTACAGAGATAGGGAGGGTTGTAGGGGTTGGAGGAGGTTACAGAGATAGGGAGGGTTGTAGGGGATGGTGTTGGTTACAGAGATAGGGAGGGTTGTAGGGGATGGTGGTGGTTACAGAGATAGGGAGGGTTGTTGGGGATGGTGGTGGTTACAGAGATAGGGAGGGTTGTAGGGACTGGAGGAGGTTACAGAGATAGGGAGGGTTGTAGGGGCTGGAGGAGGTTACAGAGATAAGGAGGGTTGTAGTGGCTGGAGGAGGTTACAGAGATTGGGAGGGTTGTAGGGGTTGGAGGAGGTTACAGAGATAGGGAGGATTGTCTTGACTGGAGGAGGTTACAGAGATAGGGAGGGTTGTAGGGGATGGTGGTGGTTACAGAGATAGGCAGGGTTGTAGTGGCTGGAGGAGGTTACAGAGATTGGGAGGGTTGTAGGGGTTGGAGGAGGTTACAGAGATAGGGAGGATTGTCTTGACTGGAGGAGGTTACAGAGATAGGGAGGGTTGTAGGGGATGGTGGTGGTTACAGAGATAGGCAGGGTTGTTGGGGATGGTGGTGGTTACAGAGATAGGGAGGGTTGTAGGGACTGGAGGAGGTTACAGAGATAGGGAGGGTTGTGGGTACTGGAGGAGGTTACAGAGATAGGGAGGGTTGTGGGGACTGGAGGTGGTTACAGAGATAGGGAGGGTTGTAGGGACTGGAGGAGGTTACAGAGATAGGGAGGGTTGTGGGTACTGGAGGAGGTTACAGAGATAGGGAGGGTTGTAGGAACTGGAGGAGGTGACAGAGATAGGGAGGGTTGCAGGGATTGGTGGTGGTTCGGGCGATGGGGAGGGTTGTAGGGGCTGGTGGAGGTTACAGAGATAGGGAGGGTTGTAGGGGCTGGTGGAGGTTACAGAGATAGGGAGGGTTGGAGGGGATGATGGTGGTTACAGAGATAGGGAGGTTTGTGGGGACTGGAGGTGGTTACAGAGATAGGGAGGGTTGTAGGGGCTGGAGGAGGTTACAGAGATAGGAAGGGTTGTAGGGGCTGGAGCAGATTACAGAGATAGGGAAGGTTGTAGGGGCTGGAGGAGGTTACAGAGATAGGGAGGGTTGTAGGGGTTGGAGGAGGTTACAGAGATAGGGAGGGTTGTAGGGGATGGTGATGGTTACAGAGATAGGGAGGGCTGTAGTGGCTGGAGGAGGTTACAGTGATAGGGAGGGTTGTAGGGTTTGGAGGAGGTGACAGAGATAGGGAGGGTTGTAGGGGATGGTGGTGGTTACAGAGATAGGGAGGGTTGTAGGGGATGGTGGTGGTTACAGAGATAGGGAGGGCTGTGGGGGATGGTGGTGGTTAAAGAGATAGGGAGGGTTGTCGGGGATGGTGGTGGTTTCAGAGATAGGGAGGGTTGTAGGGGTTGTTGGTGGTTACAGAGATAGGGAGTGTACTGGGGACTGGAGGAGTTTACAGAGATAGGGAGGATTGTAGGGGTTGGAGGAGGCTACAGAGATAGGGAGGGTTGTAGGGGATGGTGGTGGTTACAGAGATAGGGAGGGTTGTTGGGGATGGTGGTGGTTACAGAGATAGGGAGGGTTGTAGGGGTGGAGGAGGTTACAGAGATAGGGAGGGTTGTAGTGGCTGGAGGAGGTGACAGAGATACGGAGGGTTGTCGGGGATGGTGGTGGTTACAGAGATAGGGAGGGTTGTAGGGGATGGTGGTGGTTACAGAGGTAGGGAGGGCTGTGGGGGATGGTGGTGGTTACAGAGATAGGGAGGGTTGTGGGGACTGGAGGTGGTTACAGAGATAGGGAGGGTTGTCGGGGATGTTGGTGGTTTCAGAGATTGGGAGGGTTGTAGGTGGTTACAGAGATAGGGAGGGCAGTGGGGACTGGAGGAGGTTACAGAGATAGGGAGGGTTGTTGGGACTGGAGGTGGTTACAGAGATAGGGAGGGTAGTGGGGACTGGAGGAGTTTACAGAGATAGGGAGGGTTGTAGGGGCTGGAGGAGGCTACAGAGATAGGGAGGGTTGTAGTGGCTGGAGGAGGTTACAGTGATAGGGAGGGTTGTAGGGGATGGTGGTGGTTACAGAGATAAGGAGGGTTGTAGTGGCTGGAGGAGGTTACAGAGATTGGGAGGGTTTTAGTGGTTGGAGGAGGTTACAGAGATAGGGAGGGTTGTAGGGGTTGGAGGAGGTTACAGAGATAGGGAGGGTTGTAGTGGCTGGAGGAGGTTACAGAGATAGGGAGGGTTGTAGGGGTTGGAGGAGGTTACAGAGATAGGGAGGGTTGTAGTGGCTGGAGGAGGTTACAGAGATAAGGAGGGTTGTGGTGGCTGGAGGAGGTTACAGAGATTGGGAGGGTTGTAGTGGTTGGAGGAGGTTACAGAGATAGGGAGGGTTGTAGTGGCTGGAGGAGGTTAGAGATAGGGAGGGTTGTAGGGGTTGGAGGAGGTTACAGAGATAGGGAGGGTTGTAGGGGCTGGTGGAGGTTACAGAGATAGGGAGGGTTGGAGGGGATGATGGTGGTTACAGAGATAGGGAGGTTTGTGGGGACTGGAGGTGGTTACAGAGATAGGGAGGGTTGTAGGGGCTGGAGGAGGTTACAGAGATAGGAAGGGTTGTAGGGGCTGGAGCAGATTACAGAGATAGGGAAGGTTGTAGGGGCTGGAGGAGGTTACAGAGATAGGGAGGGTTGTAGGGGTTGGAGGAGGTTACAGAGATAGGGAGGGTTGTAGGGGATGGTGATGGTTACAGAGATAGGGAGGGCTGTAGTGGCTGGAGGAGGTTACAGTGATAGGGAGGGTTGTAGGGTTTGGAGGAGGTGACAGAGATAGGGAGGGTTGTAGGGGATGGTGGTGGTTACAGAGATAGGGAGGGTTGTAGGGGATGGTGGTGGTTACAGAGATAGGGAGGGCTGTGGGGGATGGTGGTGGTTAGAGAGATAGGGAGGGTTGTCGGGGATGGTGGTGGTTTCAGAGATAGGGAGGGTTGTAGGGGTTGTTGGTGGTTACAGAGATAGGGAGTGTACTGGGGACTGGAGGAGTTTACAGAGATAGGGAGGGTTGTAGGGACTGGAGGAGTTTACAGAGATAGGGAGGGTTGTGGGGACTGGAGGAGGTTACAGAGATAGGGAGGGTTGTGGGGACTGGAGGGGGTTACAGAGATAGGGAGGGTTGTGGGGACTGGAGGAGGTTACACAGATAGGGAGGGTTATGGGGACTGGAGGAGGTTAAAGAGATAGGGAGGGTTATAGGGGCTGGAGGAGGTTACAGAGATAGGGAGGGTTGTAGGGGCTGGAGCAGATTACAGAGATAGAACTGTTGTAGGGGCTGGAGGAGGTTACAGAGATAGGGAGTGTTGTAGGGGCTGGAGCAGATTACAGAGATAGGGAGGGTTGTAGGGGCTGGAGGAGGTTACAGAGATAGGGAGTGTTGTAGGGGCTGGAGCAGATTACAGAGATAGAACTGTTGTAGGGGCTGGAGGAGGTTACAGAGATAGGGAGGGTTGTAGGGGCTGGTGGTGGTTACTGAGATGGGGAGGGTTGTAGGAACTGGAGGAGGTTACAGAGATAGGGAGGGTTGCAGGGATTGGTGGTGGTTAGTGAGATGGGGAGGGTTGTAGGGGCTGGTGGAGGTTACAGAGATAGGGAGGGTTGTAGGGGCTGGTGGAGGTTACAGAGATAGGGAGGGTTGTAGGGGTTGATGGTGGTTACTGAGATGGGCAGGGTTGTGGGGACTGGAAGTGGTTACAGAGATAGGGAGGGTTGTGGGGACTGGAGGAGGTTACAGAGATAGGGAGGGTTGTAGGGACTGGAGGAGGTTACAGAGGTAGGGAGGGTTGTAGGGACTGGAGGAGGTTACAGAGATAGGTAGGGTTGTCGGGGTTGGTGGTTGTTACTGAGATGGGGAGGGTTGTAGGGGCTGGAGGTGGTTACTGAGATGGGGAGTGTTGTGGGGACTGGAGGTGGTTACAGAGATAGGGAGGGTTGTAGGGGCTGGAGGTGGTTACAGAGATAGGGAGGGTTGTGGGTACTGGAGGAGGTTACAGAGATAGGGAGGGTTGTAGGGACTGGAGGTGTTTACAGAGATAGGGAGGGTTGTGTGACTGGAGGAGGTTACAGAGATAGGGAGGGTTGTGGGGACTGGAGGAGGTTACAGAGATAGGGAGGGTTGTGGGGACTGGAGGAGGTTACACAGATAGGGAGGGTTATGGGGACTGGAGGAGGTTAAAGAGATAGGGAGGGTTATAGGGGCTGGAGGAGGTTACAGAGATAGGGTGGGTTGTAGGGGCTGGAGCAGATTACAGAGATAGGGAGGGTTGTAGGGGCTGGAGGAGGTTACAGAGATAGGGAGGGTTGTAGGGGCTGGAGCAGATTACAGAGATAGGGACTGTTGTTGGGGCTGGAGGAGGTTACAGAGATAGGGAGGGTTGTAGGGGCTGGTGGTGGTTACTGAGATGGGGAGTGTTGTGGGGACTGGAGGTGGTTACAGAGATAGGGAGGGTTGTAGGGGCTGGAGGTGGTTACAGAGATAGGGAGGGTTGTGGGTACTGGAGGAGGTTACAGAGATAGGGAGGGTTGTAGGGACTGGAGGAGTTTACAGAGATAGGGAGCGTTGTGTGACTGGAGGAGGTTACAGAGATAGGGAGGGTTGTGGGGACTGGAGGAGCTTACAGAGATAGGGAGGGTTGTGGGGACTGGAGGAGGTTACACAGATAGGGAGTGTTATGGGGACTGGAGGAGGTTAAAGAGATAGGGAGGGTTATAGGGGCTGGAGGAGGTTACAGAGATAGGGTGGGTTGTAGGGGCTGGAGCAGATTACAGAGATAGGGAGGGTTGTAGGGGCTGGAGGAGGTTACAGAGATAGGGAGGGTTGTAGGGGCTGGAGCAGATTACAGAGATAGGGACTGTTGTAGGGGCTGGAGGAGGTTACAGAGATAGGGAGGGTTGTAGGGGCTGGTGGTGGTTACTGAGATGGGGAGGGTTGTAGGAACTGGAGGAGGTTACAGAGATAGGGAGGGTTGCAGGGATTGGTGGTGGTTAGTGAGATGGGGAGGGTTGTAGGGGCTGGTGGAGGTTACAGAGATAGGGAGGGTTGTAGGGGCTGGTGGAGGTTACAGAGATAGGGAGGGTTGTAGGGGATGGTGGTGGTTACAGAGATAGGGAGGGTCGTGGGGACTGGAGGTGGTTACAGAGATAGGGAGGGTTGTAGGGGCTGGAGGAGGTTACAGAGATAGGGAGGGTTGTAGTGGCTGGAGGAGGTTACAGAGATAGGGAGGGTTGTAGGGGTTGGAGGAGGTTACAGAGATAGGGAGGGTTGTACGGGATGGTGATGGTTACAGAGATAGGGAGAGCTGTAGTGGCTGGAGGAGGTTACAGAGATAGGGAGGGTTGTAGTGGATGGTGGTGGTTACAGAGATAGGGAGGGTTGTAGGTGATGGTGGTGGTTACAGAGATAGGGAGGGTTGTAGTGGATGGTGGTGGTTACAGAGATAGGGAGGGTTGTAGGTGATGGTGGTGGTTCCAGAGATAGGGAGGGTTGTGGGGACTGGAGGTGGTTACAGAGATAGGGAGGGTTGTCGGGGATGGTGGTGGTTTCAGAGATTGGGAGGGTTGTAGGGGCTGGAGGAGGCTACAGAGATGGGGAGGGTTGTAGGGGTTGGAGGAGGTTACAGTGATAGGGAGAGTTGTAGGGGTTGGAGCAGGTTACCGTGATAGGGAGGGTTGTAGGGGTTGGAGGAGGTTAAAGTGATAGGGAGAGTTGTCGGGGTTGGAGGAGGTTACAGAGATAGGGAGGGTTGTCGGGGTTGGAGGAGGTTACAGTGATAGGGAGGGTTGTAGGGGTTGGAGGAAGTTACAGTGATAGGGAGGGTTGTAGGGGTTGGAGAAGCTTACAGTGATAGGGAGGGTTGTAGGGGTTGGAGGAAGTTACAGTGATAGGGAGGGTTGTCGGGGTTGGAGGAGGTTACAGTGATAGGGAGTGTTGTAGGGGTTGGAGGAGGTTACAGAGATAGGGAGGGTTGTAGGGGATGGTGGTGGTTCCAGAGATAGGGAGGGCTGTGGGGGATGGTGGTGGTTACAGAGATAGGGAGGGTTGTGGGGACTGGAGGTGGTTACAGAGATAGGGAGGGTTGTCGGGGATGGTGGTGGTGACAGAGATAGGGATGGTAGTGGGGACTGGAGGAGGTTACAGAGATAGGGAGGGTTGTTGGGACTGGAGGTGGTTACAGAGATAGGGAGGGTAGTGGGGACTGGAGGAGTTTGCAGAGATAGGGAGGGTTGTAGGGGCTGGAGGAGGCTACAGAGATAGGGAGGGTTGTCGGGGTTGGAGGGGGTTACAGAGATAGGGAGGGTTGTAGGGGTTGGAGGAGGTTGCAGTGATAGGGAGAGTTGCAGGGGTTGGAGGAGGTTACAGTGATAGGGAGGGTTGTAGGGGTTGGAGGATGTTACAGTGATAGGGAGGGTTGTAGGGGTTGGAGGAGGTTACAGTGATAGGGAGAATTGTCGGGGTTGGAGGAGGTTACCGAGATAGGGAGGGATGTCGGGGTTGGAGGAGGTTACAGTGATAGGGAGTGTTGTAGGGGTTGGAGGAGGTTACAGAGATAGGGAGGGTTGTAGGGGATGGTGGTGGTTCCAGAGATAGGGAGGGCTGTGGGGGATGGTGGTGGTTACAGAGATAGGGAGGGTTGTGGGGACTGGAGGTGGTTACAGAGATAGGGAGGGTTGTCGGGGATGGTGGTGGTGACAGAGATAGGGATGGTAGTGGGGACTGGAGGAGGTTACAGAGATAGGGAGGGTTGTTGGGACTGGAGGTGGTTACAGAGATAGGGAGGGTAGTGGGGACTGGAGGAGTTTGCAGAGATAGGGAGGGTTGTAGGGGCTGGAGGAGGCTACAGAGATAGGAAGGGTTGTCGGGGTTGGAGGGGGTTACAGAGATAGGGAGGGTTGTAGGGGTTGGAGGAGGTTGCAGTGATAGGGAGAGTTGCAGGGGTTGGAGGAGGTTACAGTGATAGGGAGGGTTGTAGGGGTTGGAGGATGTTACAGTGATAGGGAGGGTTGTAGGGGTTGGAGGAGGTTACAGTGATAGGGAGAATTGTCGGGGTTGGAGGAGGTTACCGAGATAGGGAGGGATGTCGGGGTTGGAGGAGGTTACAGTGATAGGGAGTGTTGTAGGGGTTGGCGGAGGTTACAGAGATAGAGAGGGTTGTTGGGGTTGGTGGTGGTTGCAGTGACAGGGAGGGTTGTAGGGGATGGTGGTGGTTACAGAGATAGGGAGGGTTGTAGGGGTTGGAGGAGGTTACAGTGATAGGGAGGGTTGTAGGGGTTGGAGGAGGTTACAGTGATAGGGAGAGTTGTCGGGGTTGGAGGAGGTTACCGAGATAGGGAGGGATGTCGGGGTTGGAGGAGGTTACAGAGATAGAGAGGGTTGTTGGGGTTGGTGGTGGTTGCAGTGATAGGGAGGGTTGTAGGGGATGGTGGTGGTTACAGAGATAGGGAGGGTTGTAGGGGATGGTGGTGGTTACAGAGATAGGGAGGGTTGTAGGGATTGGAGGAGGTTACAGAGATAGGGAGGGTTGTAGGGACTGGAGGAGGTTACAGAGATAGGGAGGGTTGTCGGGACTGGAGGAGGTTACAGAGATAGGGAGGGTTGTAGGGACTGGAGGAGGTTACAGAGATAGGGAGGGTAGTAGGGGCTGGAGGTGGTTACAGAGATGGGGAGTGTTGTGGGGACTGGAGGTGGTTACAGAGATAGGGAGGGTTGTGGGTACTGGAGGAGGTGACAGAGATAGGGAGGGTTGTAGGGACTGGAGGAGGTTACAGAGATGGGGAGTGTTGTGGGGACTGGAGGTGGTTACAGAGATAGGGAGGGTTGTGGGTACTGGAGGAGGTGACAGAGATAGGGAGGGTTTTAGGGACTGGAGGAGGTTACAGAGATATGGAGGGTTGTGGGGACTGGAGGAGGTTACAGAGATAGGGAGGGTTATGGGGACTGGAGGAGGTTACACAGATAGGGAGGGTTATGGGGACTGGAGGAGGTTACAGAGATAGGGAGGGTTATAGGGGCTGGAGGAGGTTACAGAGATAGGGAGGGTTGTAGGGGCTGGAGCAGATTACAGAGATAGGAAGGGTTGTAGGGGCTGGAGGAGGTTACAGAGATAGGGAGGGTTGTTGGGGCTGGAGCAGATTACAGAGATAGGGACTGATGTAGGGGCTGGAGGAGGTTACAGAGATAGGGAGGGTTGTAGGGGATGGTGGTGGTTACAGAGATAGGGAGGGTTGTAGGGGATGGTGGTGGTTACAGAGATAGGGAGGGTTGTAGGGACTGGAGGAGGTTACAGAGATAGGGAGGGTTGTCGGGACTGGAGGAGGTTACAGAGATAGGGAGGGTTGTAGGGACTGGAGGAGGTTACAGAGATAAGGAGGGTAGTAGGGGCTGGAGGTGGTTACAGAGATGGGGAGTGTTGTGGGGACTGGAGGTGGTTACAGAGATAGGGAGGGTTGTGGGTACTGGAGGAGGTGACAGAGATAGGGAGGGTTGTAGGGACTGGAGGAGGTTACAGAGATGGGGAGTGTTGTGGGGACTGGAGGTGGTTACAGAGATAGGGAGGGTTGTGGGTACTGGAGGAGGTGACAGAGATAGGGAGGGTTGTAGGGACTGGAGGAGGTTACAGAGATATGGAGGGTTGTGGGGACTGGAGGAGGTTACAGAGATAGGGAGGGTTATGGGGACTGGAGGAGGTTACACAGATAGGGAGGGTTATGGGGACTGGAGGAGGTTACAGAGATAGGGAGGGTTATAGGGGCTGGAGGAGGTTACAGAGATAGGGAGGGTTGTAGGGGCTGGAGCAGATTACAGAGATAGGAAGGGTTGTAGGGGCTGGAGGAGGTTACAGAGATAGGGAGGGTTGTTGGGGCTGGAGCAGATTACAGAGATAGGGACTGATGTAGGGGCTGGAGGAGGTTACAGAGATAGGGAGGGTTGTAGGGGCTGGTGGTGGTTACTGAGATGGGGAGGGTTGTAGGAACTGGAGGAGGTTACAGAGATAGGGAGGGTTGCAGGGATTGGTAGTGGTTCGTGAGATGGGGAGGGTTGTAGGAGCTGGTGGAGGTTACAGAGATAGGGAGGGTTGTCGGGGATGGTGGTGGTTACAGAGATAGGGAGGGTTGGAGGGGCTGGAGGAGGTTACAGAGATAGGGAGGGTTGTAGTGGCTGGAGGAGGTTACAAAGATAGGGAGGGTTGTAGGGGTTGGAGGAGGTTACAGAGATAGGGAGGGTTGCAGGGGATGGTGATGGTTACAGAGATAGGGAGGGCTGTTGTGGCTGGAGGAGGTTACAGAGATAGGGAGGGTTGTAGGGGCTGGAGGAAGTTACAGAGATAGGGAGGGTTGTAGTGGCTGGAGGAGGTTACAGAGATAGGGAGGGTTGTAGGGGATGGTGATGGTTACAGAGATAGGGAGGGCTGTTGTGGCTGGAGGAGGTTACAGAGATAGGGAGGGTTGCAGGAGTTGGAGGTGGTTACAGAGATAGGGAGGGCTGTGGGGGATGGTGGTGGTTACAGAGATAGGGAGGGTTGTGGGGACTGGAGGTGGTTACAGAGATAGGGAGGGTTGTCGGGGATGGTGGTGGTTTCAGAGATTGGGAGGGTAGTGGGGACTGGAGGAGGTTACAGAGAGAGGGAGGGTTGTTGGGACTGGAGGTGGTTACAGAGATAGGGAGGGTAGTGGGGACTGGAGGAGTTTACAGAGATAGGGAGGGTTGTAGGAGTTGGAGGAAGTACCAGTAATAGGGAGGGTTGTAGGGGTTGGAGAAGGTTACAGTGATAGGGAGAGTTGTAGGGTTTGGAGGAGGTTACAGAGATACGGAGGGTTGTCGGGGTTGGAGGAGGTTACAGTGATAGGGAGTGTTGTAGGGGTTGGAGGAGGTTACAGAGATGGGGAGGGTTGTGGGGTCTGGAGATGGTTACAGAGATAGGGAGCGTTGTCGGGGATGGTGGTGGTTACAGAGATAGGGAGGGTTGTAGGGACTGGAGGAGGTGACAGAGATAGGGAGGGTTGTAGGGACTGGAGGTGGTTACAGAGATAGGGAGGGTTGTAGGGACTGGAGGAGGTTACAGAGATAGGGAGGGTTGTAGGGGTTGGTGGTTACTGAGATGGGGAGGGTTGTGGGGACTGGAGGAGGTTACATGGATAGGGAGGGTTGTAGGGACTGGAGGAGGTTACAGAGATAGGGAGGGTTGTAGGGACTGGAGGAGGTTACAGAGATAGGTAGGGTTGTAGGGACTGGAGGTGGTTACAGAGATAGGGAGGGTTGTAGGGACTGGAGGTGGTTACAGAGATAGGGAGGGTTGTCGGGGCTGGAGGAGGTTACAGAGATAGGGAGGGTTGTCGGGGATGGTGGTGGTTACAGAGATAGGGAGGGTAGTGGGAACTGGAGGAGGTTACAGAGATAGGGAAGGTTGTCGAGGATGGTGGTGGTTACAGAGATAGGGAGGGTTGCAGGGGATGGTGGTGGTTACAGAGTTAGGGAGGGTTGTGGGGACTGGAGGTGGTTACAGAGATAGGGAGGGTTGTGGGGACTGGAGGAGGTTACGTAGATAGGGAAGGTTGTAGGGACTGGAGGAGGTTACAGAGATAGGGAGGGTTGTAGGGGTTGGTGGTGTTTACTGAGATGGGGAGGGTTGTGGGGAATGGAGTAGGTTACATAGATAGGGAGGGTTGTAGGGACTGGAGGTGGTTACAGAGATAGGGAGGGTTGTCGGGGCTGGAGGAGGTTACAGAGATAGGGAGGGTTGTCGGGGATGGTGGTGGTTACAGAGATAGGGAGGGTTGTCGGGGCTGGAGCAGGTTACAGAGATAGGGAGGGTTATCGGGGCTGGAGGAGGTTACAGAGATAGGGAGGGTTATCGGGGATGGTGGTGGTTACAGAGATAGGGAGGGTTGTCGGGGATGGTGGTGGTTACAGAGATAGGGAGGGTTGTAGGGGCTGGAGGAGGTTACAGAGATAAGGAGGGTTGTAGTGGTTGGAGGAGGTTACAGAGATAGGGAGGGTTGTTGGGACTGGAGGAGGTTACTGAGATGGGGAGGGTTGTGGGGACTGGAGGAGATTACAGAGACAGGGTGGGTTGTAGGGGATGGTGGTGGTTACAGAGATAGGGAGGGTTGTAGGGGATAGTGGTGGTTACAGAGATAGGGAGGGTTGTAGGGACTGGAGGTGGTTACAGAGATAGGGAGGGTTGTAGGGGATAGTGGTGGTTACAGAGATAGGGAGGTTTGTGGGGACTGGAGGAGATTACAGAGATAGGGAGGGTTATCGGGGATGGTGGTGGTTACAGAGATAGGGAGGGTTGTAGGGACTGGAGGTGGTTACAGAGATAGGGAGGGTTGTAGGGGATAGTGGTGGTTACAGAGATAGGGAGGGTTGTAGGGGATAGTGGTGGTTACAGAGATAGGGAGGGTTGTGGGGACTGGAGGAGATTACAGAGATAGGGAGGGTTATCGGGGATGGTGGTGGTTACAGAGATAGGGAGGGTTGTAGGGGATAGTGGTGGTTACAGAGAAGGGAGGGTTGTAGGGACTGGAGGAGGTTACAGAGATAGGGAGGGGTGTAGGGATTGGTGGTGGTTACTGAGATGGGGAGGGTTGTGGGGACTGGAGGTGGTTACAGAGATGGGGAGGGTTGTAGGGGATGGTGGTGGTTACAGAGATAGGGAGAGTTGTAGGGGCTGGAGGATGTTAGAAAGATAGGGAGGGTTGTAGGGACTGGAGGAGGTTACAGAGATAGGGAGGGTTGTGGGTACTGGAGGAGGTTACAGAGATAGGGAGGGTTGTAGGGATTGGTGGTGGTTCGTGAGATGGGGAGGGTTGTAGGGGCTGGTGGAGGTGACAGAGATAGGGAGGGTTGGAAGGGATTGTGGTGGTTACAGAGATAGGGAGGGTTGTGGGGACTGGAGGTGGTTACAGAGATAGGGAGGGTTGTAAGGGTTGGAGGAGGTTACAGAGATAGGGAGGGTTGTAGGGGATGGTGATGGTTACAGAGATAGGGAGGGCTGTAGTGGCTGGAGGAGGTTACAGTGATAGGGAGGGTTGTAGGGTTTCGAGGAGGTGACAGAGATAGGGAGGGTTGTAGGGGATGGTGGTGGTTACAGAGATAGGGAGGGTTGTTGGGGATGGTGGTGGTTACAGAGATAGGGAGGGCTGTGGGGGATGGTGGTGGTTAGAGAGATAGGGAGGGTTGTCGGGGATGGTGGTGGTTTCAGAGATAGGGAGGGCTGTAGGGGCTGGCGGAGGTTACAGGGATAGGGAGGGTTGTAGGGGTTGGAGGAGGTTACAGAGATAGGCAGGGTTGTAGGGGCTGGAGGAGGTTACAGAGAGAGGTAGGGTTGTAGTGGCTGGAGGAGGTTACAGAGATAGGGAGGGTTGTAGGGGTTGGAGGAGGTTACAGAGATAGGGAGGGTTGTAGGGGTTGGAGGAGGTTACAGAGATAGGGAGGGTTGTAGGGGATGGTGTTGGTTACAGAGATAGGGAGGGTTGTAGGGGATGGTGGTGGTTACAGAGATAGGGAGGGTTGTTGGGGATGGTGGTGGTTACAGAGATAGGGAGGGTTGTAGGGACTGGAGGAGGTTACAGAGATAGGGAGGGTTGTAGGGGCTGGAGGAGGTTACAGAGATAAGGAGGGTTGTAGTGGCTGGAGGAGGTTACAGAGATTGGGAGGGTTGTAGGGGTTGGAGGAGGTTACAGAGATAGGGAGGATTGTCTTGACTGGAGGAGGTTACAGAGATAGGGAGGGTTGTAGGGGATGGTGGTGGTTACAGAGATAGGCAGGGTTGTAGTGGCTGGAGGAGGTTACAGAGATTGGGAGGGTTGTAGGGGTTGGAGGAGGTTACAGAGATAGGGAGGATTGTCTTGACTGGAGGAGGTTACAGAGATAGGGAGGGTTGTAGGGGATGGTGGTGGTTACAGAGATAGGCAGGGTTGTTGGGGATGGTGGTGGTTACAGAGATAGGGAGGGTTGTAGGGACTGGAGGAGGTTACAGAGATAGGGAGGGTTGTGGGTACTGGAGGAGGTTACAGAGATAGGGAGGGTTGTGGGGACTGGAGGTGGTTACAGAGATAGGGAGGGTTGTAGGGACTGGAGGAGGTTACAGAGATAGGGAGGGTTGTGGGTACTGGAGGAGGTTACAGAGATAGGGAGGGTTGTAGGAACTGGAGGAGGTGACAGAGATAGGGAGGGTTGCAGGGATTGGTGGTGGTTCGGGCGATGGGGAGGGTTGTAGGGGCTGGTGGAGGTTACAGAGATAGGGAGGGTTGTAGGGGCTGGTGGAGGTTACAGAGATAGGGAGGGTTGGAGGGGATGATGGTGGTTACAGAGATAGGGAGGTTTGTGGGGACTGGAGGTGGTTACAGAGATAGGGAGGGTTGTAGGGGCTGGAGGAGGTTACAGAGATAGGAAGGGTTGTAGGGGCTGGAGCAGATTACAGAGATAGGGAAGGTTGTAGGGGCTGGAGGAGGTTACAGAGATAGGGAGGGTTGTAGGGGTTGGAGGAGGTTACAGAGATAGGGAGGGTTGTAGGGGATGGTGATGGTTACAGAGATAGGGAGGGCTGTAGTGGCTGGAGGAGGTTACAGTGATAGGGAGGGTTGTAGGGTTTGGAGGAGGTGACAGAGATAGGGAGGGTTGTAGGGGATGGTGGTGGTTACAGAGATAGGGAGGGTTGTAGGGGATGGTGGTGGTTACAGAGATAGGGAGGGCTGTGGGGGATGGTGGTGGTTAGAGAGATAGGGAGGGTTGTCGGGGATGGTGGTGGTTTCAGAGATAGGGAGGGTTGTAGGGGTTGTTGGTGGTTACAGAGATAGGGAGTGTACTGGGGACTGGAGGAGTTTACAGAGATAGGGAGGATTGTAGGGGTTGGAGGAGGCTACAGAGATAGGGAGGGTTGTAGGGGATGGTGGTGGTTACAGAGATAGGGAGGGTTGTTGGGGATGGTGGTGGTTACAGAGATAGGGAGGGTTGTAGGGGTGGAGGAGGTTACAGAGATAGGGAGGGTTGTAGTGGCTGGAGGAGGTGACAGAGATACGGAGGGTTGTCGGGGATGGTGGTGGTTACAGAGATAGGGAGGGTTGTAGGGGATGGTGGTGGTTACAGAGGTAGGGAGGGCTGTGGGGGATGGTGGTGGTTACAGAGATAGGGAGGGTTGTGGGGACTGGAGGTGGTTACAGAGATAGGGAGGGTTGTCGGGGATGTTGGTGGTTTCAGAGATTGGGAGGGTTGTAGGTGGTTACAGAGATAGGGAGGGCAGTGGGGACTGGAGGAGGTTACAGAGATAGGGAGGGTTGTTGGGACTGGAGGTGGTTACAGAGATAGGGAGGGTAGTGGGGACTGGAGGAGTTTACAGAGATAGGGAGGGTTGTAGGGGCTGGAGGAGGCTACAGAGATAGGGAGGGTTGTAGTGGCTGGAGGAGGTTACAGTGATAGGGAGGGTTGTAGGGGATGGTGGTGGTTACAGAGATAAGGAGGGTTGTAGTGGCTGGAGGAGGTTACAGAGATTGGGAGGGTTTTAGTGGTTGGAGGAGGTTACAGAGATAGGGAGGGTTGTAGGGGTTGGAGGAGGTTACAGAGATAGGGAGGGTTGTAGTGGCTGGAGGAGGTTACAGAGATAGGGAGGGTTGTAGGGGTTGGAGGAGGTTACAGAGATAGGGAGGGTTGTAGTGGCTGGAGGAGGTTACAGAGATAAGGAGGGTTGTGGTGGCTGGAGGAGGTTACAGAGATTGGGAGGGTTGTAGTGGTTGGAGGAGGTTACAGAGATAGGGAGGGTTGTAGTGGCTGGAGGAGGTTAGAGATAGGGAGGGTTGTAGGGGTTGGAGGAGGTTACAGAGATAGGGAGGGTTGTAGGGGCTGGTGGAGGTTACAGAGATAGGGAGGGTTGGAGGGGATGATGGTGGTTACAGAGATAGGGAGGTTTGTGGGGACTGGAGGTGGTTACAGAGATAGGGAGGGTTGTAGGGGCTGGAGGAGGTTACAGAGATAGGAAGGGTTGTAGGGGCTGGAGCAGATTACAGAGATAGGGAAGGTTGTAGGGGCTGGAGGAGGTTACAGAGATAGGGAGGGTTGTAGGGGTTGGAGGAGGTTACAGAGATAGGGAGGGTTGTAGGGGATGGTGATGGTTACAGAGATAGGGAGGGCTGTAGTGGCTGGAGGAGGTTACAGTGATAGGGAGGGTTGTAGGGTTTCGAGGAGGTGACAGAGATAGGGAGGGTTGTAGGGGATGGTGGTGGTTACAGAGATAGGGAGGGTTGTAGGGGATGGTGGTGGTTACAGAGATAGGGAGGGCTGTGGGGGATGGTGGTGGTTAGAGAGATAGGGAGGGTTGTCGGGGATGGTGGTGGTTTCAGAGATAGGGAGGGTTGTAGGGGTTGTTGGTGGTTACAGAGATAGGGAGTGTACTGGGGACTGGAGGAGTTTACAGAGATAGGGAGGATTGTAGGGGTTGGAGGAGGCTACAGAGATAGGGAGGGTTGTTGGGGATGGTGGTGGTTACAGAGATAGGGAGGGTTGTTGGGGATGGTGGTGGTTACAGAGATAGGGAGGGTTGTAGGGGTGGAGGAGGTTACAGAGATAGGGAGGGTTGTAGTGGCTGGAGGAGGTGACAGAGATACGGAGGGTTGTCGGGGATGGTGGTGGTTACAGAGATAGGGAGGGTTGTCGGGGATGGTGGTGGTTACAGAGATAGGGAGGGCTGTGGGGGATGGTGGTGGTTACAGAGATAGGGAGGGTTGTGGGGACTGGAGGTGGTTACAGAGATAGGGAGGGTTGTCGGGGATGGTGGTGGTTTCAGAGATTGGGAGGGTTGTAGGGGTTGTTGGTGGTTACAGAGATAGGGAGGGCAGTGGGGACTGGAGGAGGTTACAGAGATAGGGAGGGTTGTTGGGACTGGAGGTGGTTACAGAGATAGGGAGGGTAGTGGGGACTGGAGGAGTTTACAGAGATAGGGAGGGTTGTAGGGGCTGGAGGAGGCTACAGAGATAGGGAGGGTTGTAGTGGCTGGAGGAGGTTACAGTGATAGGGAGGGTTGTAGGGGATGGTGGTGGTTACAGAGATAAGGAGGGTTGTAGTGGCTGGAGGAGGTTACAGAGATTGGGAGGGTTTTAGTGGTTGGAGGAGGTTACAGAGATAGGGAGGGTTGTAGGGGTTGGAGGAGGTTACAGAGATAGGGAGGGTTGTAGTGGCTGGAGGAGGTTACAGAGATAGGGAGGGTTGTAGGGGTTGGAGGAGGTTACAGAGATAGGGAGGGTTGTAGTGGCTGGAGGAGGTTACAGAGATAAGGAGGGTTGTGGTGGCTGGAGGAGGTTAGAGATAGGGAGGGTTGTAGGGGTTGGTGGAGGTTACAGAGATAGGGAGGGTTGTAGGGGTTGGAGGAGGTTACAGAGATAGGGAGGGTTGTAGGGGTTGGAGGAGGTTACAGAGATAGGGAGGGTTGTAGTGGCTGGAGGAGGTTAGAGATAGGGAGGGTTGTAGGGGTTGGAGGAGGTTACAGAGATAGGGAGGGTTGTAGGGACTGGAGGAGGTTACAGAGATAGGGAGGGTTGTAGGGGTTGGAGGAGGTTACAGAGATAGGGAGGGCTGTAGTGGCTGGAGGAGGTTACAGAGATAGGGAGGGTTGTAGTGGCTGGAGGAGGTTACAGAGATAGGGAGGGTTGTGGGGACTGGAGGTGGTTACAGAGATAGGGAGGGTTGTAGTGGCTGGAGGAGGTTACAGAGATAGGGAGTGTTGTGGGGACTGGAGGTGGTTACAGAGATAGGGAGGGTTGTAGTGGCTGGAGGAGGTTACAGAGATAGGGAGGGTTGTGGGGACTGGAGGTGGTTACAGAGATAGGGAGGGTTGTAGTGGCTGGAGGAGGTTACAGAGATAGGGAGTGTTGTGGGGACTGGAGGTGGTTACAGAGATATGGAGGGTTGGAATGGGACTAGGTGTGAGTTTGGAACACGGGGGCAGCAGACGTTAAGGATGAGGTGACGTTTATGGAGGGGGGAATATGGGAGATCATCAGGAGTGTGTTGGAATAGTCGAGTCTGGAGGTGACAGAGGTGCGGACGAGTGGACCAGCAACAGATGATGTGAGGCGGGTGCGGTGTCAGGCACTATTCCGGAAGTGGAAATAGGCAACCTTCATGGAGAGGATTTTGTGGTCACAATGTTTCATGTTGTTTCAGCTGTGTATCAATGGGTAAATCTGCTCTGTCCTGGGTTCAAATCCCACTCCAGAGACATGAGAATGTCGGCTGATATTGCAGTGGTGGAATTCACGGAGTGCTGCACTTTCGGAGGGTCAGTACTGAGGGAGTGCTGCACTGTCAGAGCTACAGTACTGAGGGAGTGCTGCACTGTCGGAGGAAGTGTACTGAGGGAGTGCCGCACTGTCGGAGGATCAGTACTGAGGGAGTGCTGCACTGTCGGAGGAACAGTACTGAGGGAGTGCTGCACTGTCGGAGGATCAGTACTGGGGGAGTGCTGCACTGTCGGAGGATCAGTACTGAGGGAGTGCTGCACTGTCGGAGGATCAGTACTGAGGGAGTGCTGCACTGTCGGAGGATCAGTACTGAGGGAGTGCCGCACTGTCGGAGGATCAGTACTGAGGGAGTGCTGCACTGTCGGAGGATCAGTACTGAGGGAGTGCTGCACTGTCGGAGGATCAGTACTGAGGGAGTGCTGCACTGTCGGAGGATCAGTACTGAGGGAGTGCTGCACTGTCGGAGGATCAGTACTGAGGGAGTGCTGCACTGTCGGAGGATCAGTACTGAGGGAGTGCTGCACTGTCGGAGGATCAGTACTGAGGGAGTGCTGCACTGTCGGAGGATCAGTACTGAGGGAGTGCTGCACTGTCGGAGGAACAGTACTGAGGGAGTGCTGCACTGTCGGAGGATCAGTACTGAGGGAGTGCTGCACTGGCGGAGGATCAGTACTGAGGGAGTGCCGCACTGTCGGAGGAACAGTACTGAGGGAGTCCCGCACTGTCGGAGGAACAGTACTGAGGGAGTGCCGCACTGTCGGAGGATCAGCACTGAGGGAGTGCTGCACTGTCGGAGGGTCAGTACTGAGGGAGTGCCGCACTGTCGGAGGGTCAGTACTGAGGGAGTGCCGCACTGTCGGAGGATCAGTACTGAGGGAGTGCCGCACTGTCGGAGGGTCAGTACTGAGGGAGTGCCGCACTGTCGGAGGGTCAGTACTGAGGGAGTGCCGCACTGTCGGAGGATCAGTACTGAAGGAGTGCTGCACTGTCGATGGTGCAGTACTGAGGGACCGCCGCACTATCGTACGGGCAGTAATGAGGGTGTTGGCTTTGAATGGGGGCAGTGAGGATCCCCAACACTTCGATAGGCACATCCTGTGGTCAGCAGAAACGAGCCTGCCATTTGCGGGGTGTTGGGATCACCGCCTGTCCGTCTCTCCCCATCTCTAGTGCCTGCTGCAGCCCAGCCTCGCCTCCGGTCAGCGGCTGCTGGAACCACCGTTTCAGGTGGACACAGTCCCTTTAAGAGACGGCCAACACACCCCCTTCCCTCCTCTTCTCACAAGTACGCAGGCGCAGGAGACGCGCACTTGCACCGCTCTCTCGCAGGCCCCGCCCCGCCCCGCAGCAAGATGGCGGAAGAGCCCGGTTCTGAGGGGCGATGGGGTCGACGCGCATGCGCCGCCCCGCACTAACATGGCGTCGGCGGCCCATTCGTGCGGGGCGACGCCATCTTTTTGTGTTGCGGGGCGGATAAATCGGTCGGCTGTTGGCGCGGGGCTTTCCTCCGGCTCTGCTGGAATGGAAAGAGGAACGTCAACAAAAGAAGTGGTCGCCGCTTCCCTGGCGGCCGGATTTGGCGGTTCGCGGTGTCGTCATCGGCCGGCGCCAAAAGTTTGCCCTGACGCGTCATTTCTGCGCGACGACTTCCGGTTGCAGCCTGTCCCTGACAAGCGGGAGCTGGGGGAGGGGGGGAAGAGACACCAAAGGGTTTGGGGGTGGGGACAAGATGGTCCTGCGGAGGAGTGTGGGGGCTCCAGTTAAAGGGGCAAGTCCAGCCTCTCGATCTTAAAGGCACCATACTCCCCAACCCCCCCCCACCAGCTTATTTTTTTTTTGCCAGGCAAAATTTTTTTTTAAATTTTAATTAGTTTCTTGTTTCTGGACGAAGAGAGGCTTCCCCACCCCCGAGATGAAAAGTGCCGGGGTCAAGGCGGAGGAGGAGGAGGATGATGGAGTGGGTGAGGCGAGGAGGGTCGGGTGGCGTTGAGGGGCTGCGGAATTTTTCTGTGAGGGGGCGGGAGGACCTGGCGACGAGGGGCGTTGGGAGAGGATGGGGAAAAGGGGGTGAATAGAGGTGGTAGGGTAAATGGGAGGGGTGTGGGGGACATGGAGGGAAGAGGAAGGGTAATATTGGGTGTTGGGGGTGAGAGCAGGAAGGGTGATGGGGTGTTAAGAGGAAGGAAATGAGGAGGTAAAGCTGTGATGGGGGGGCGGGTGGGGAACGGAGCGGGATAAGAGGGTGAGGGGGCATGAGGGGTAGACTGATATGTGGGGGGAGTGGAGCCGGTAACAGGGGTAAAGGGAGGGGAAAGCCTGGGGATTTGTGGAATCGAGGGGGCGGGGAAAACAGGGAGGATGGGGAACATGAGGTGGGAGAGAGGGGCGAACAGAGCAGGGAGACAGAGGAGGTGATGGGGTAACATTGGGGGGGTGGTGTGTACTGGGGAGAGTTAATAGAGCGAGGGGAGGGGAAACTTTGAGAGGAAACGTGTTAATGCGAAGGGAAGCGGCGAGCAGGCTCGAGAGGGGCTCAATGGCCTCCTTTTCTTGTGTAACAGGCTGGAGAGGGGCTTAATGGCCTCTTCCTGTTCCTGTGTAATAGGCTCGAGAGGGGTTGAATGGCCTCCTCCAGTTCGTGTATAACACGGGGGAGTGAATGACTGACTTCTCATGTCTCAAACTTGGCCTGCTACCAACTACCTTCTATATTTTCGGGCCTATTTTCTAGGCTTGGCCTACCCAGCCTGGGCCTACAAGGCTGAGTCCAGTCCTGGCAGTCGCCAAGTCCAGCTTTGGCACTTCATCCTGGACCTGCTCCGGAAGGAGGAATATCGAGATGTCATCGCCTGGCAGGGAGATTATGGAGAGTTTGTCATCAAGGATCCCGATGAGGTGGCCCGTCTGTGGGGAATGAGGAAGTGTAAACCTCAGATGAACTATGACAAGCTCAGCCGGGCCCTCAGGTAAAGACTTTCTGTTTCCTGAGATCCCCCACAATAAACAACAATACTCCCAGGGCACATACATGGGTTAGATACAGAGTAAAGCTCCCTCTACACTGTTCCCATCAAACACTCCCAGGACAGGTACAGTACGGGGTTAGATACAGAGTAAAGCTCCCTCTACACTGTCCCATCAAACACTCCCAGGACAGGTACAGTACGCGGGTTAGATACAGAGTAAAGCTCCCTCTACACTGTCTCCATCAAACACTCCCAGGACAGGTACAGTACGCGGGTTAGATACAGAGTAAAGCTCCCTCTACACTGTCTCCATCAAACACTCCCAGGACAGGTACAGTACGGGGTTAGATACAGAGTAAAGCTCCCTCTACACTGTCTCCATCAAACACTGCCAGGACAGGTACAGTACGGGGTTAGATACAGAGTAAAACTCCCTCTACACTGTTCCCATCAAACACTGCCAGGACAGGTACAGTACGGGGTTAGATACAGAGTAAAGCTCCCTCTACACTGTCCCATCAAACACTCCCAGGACAGGTACAGTACGGGGTTAGATACAGAGTAAAGCTCCCTCTACACTGTCCCCCATCAAACACTCCCAGGACAAGTACAGCATGGGTTTACATACAGAGTAAAGCTCCCCATACATTCTCCTGCCAAAAGCTTTCAATTTCTCTCTTTTTCTCTCTCTCTCTGTCTATTGCTCTGTTTCCCTCTCTCATTCCCTCTCTCATTCCCTCTCTCATTCCCTCTCTCATTCCCTCTCTCATTCCCTCTCTCATTCCCTCTCTCATTCCCACTCTCTGTCCCACTCTCTGTCCCACTCTCTGTCCCACTCTCTGTCCCACTCTCTGTCCCACTCTCTGTCCCACTCTCTGTCCCACTCTCTGTCCCACTCTCTGTCCCACTCTCTGTCCCACTCTCTGTCCCACTCTCTGTCCCTCTCTCTGTCCCTCTCTCTGTGTCGTTCTCGGTCTCTCCCCATCTCTCCCTCTCTCTGTCTCTCTCTCTCTCTCCCTGTTTCTCTTTCCCTCTCCATGTCTCGCCCTCTCTCTGTCTCTCTCTCTGTCTCTCTCTCAGTGACTGACTCTCTCCTCTCTTTCCTCTCTTGCCCAGGTATTACTACAACAAACGGATTCTTCACAAAACCAAAGGGAAACGGTTCACGTACAAGTTCAATTTCAGTAAGATGGTGCTGGTCAATTATCCCTTTTTTGATGTACGAGGGAGTGGTGAGTGGTTTTACACCCGAGATCTTCAATACAGCTCCTGACTGATTCAACCACACCCAGTCTCTTTATATATCGAATAACAGATACCCAGGAGTGAGTTAGAGGCTGGAATCTAATCGAGGGGTTCAGGGTGGTTTATATATAGAATAACAGATACCCGGGAGTGAGTTACAGACTGGAATCTAATCGAGAGGTTCAGGGTGGTTTATATATAGAATAACAGATACCCGGGAGTGAGTTACAGACTGGAATCTAATCAAGGGTTCAGGGTGGTTTATATATAGAATAACAGATACCCGGGAGTGAGTTAGAGGCTGGAATCTAATCGAGGGGTTCAGGGTGATTTATATATAGAATAACGGATACCCGGAGTGAGTTACAGACTGGAATCTAATCGAGAGGTTCAGGGTGGTTTATATATAGAATAACAGATACCCGGGAGTGCGTTAGAGGCTGGAATCTAATCGAGGGTTCACGGGGGTTTATATAGAGAATAACAGATACCCGGGTGTGAGTTACAGACTGGAATCAAATCGAGGGTTCAGGGTGGTTTATATATAGAATAACAGATATCCGGGAGTGAGTTAGAGGCTGGAATCCAATCGAGGGTTCAGTGGGGTTTAGATATAGAATAACAGATACCCGGGAGTGAGTTACAGACTGGAATCTAATCGAGGGTTCAGGGGGGTTTCTATATAGAATAACAGATACCCGGGAGTGAGTTACAGACTGGAATCTAATCGAGGGTTCAGGGGGGTTTCTATATAGAATAACAGATACCCGGGAGTGAGTTACAGACTGGAATCTATTCGAGGGGTTCAGGGTGGTTTTTTTCGAATAACAGATACCCGGGACTGAGTTACAGAGTAGAAACTAATCGAGCGGTTTCAGGTGGTTTATATATCGAATAACAGATACCTGGAGTGAGTGACAGACTGGAGTCTAATCGAGGGGTTCAGGGTGTATTATATGTAGAATAACAGATAGGCGGGAGTGAGATATTGGGTGGGATCTATTTGTGGGTTACAGTGTGGTTATATGCAGAAAAACGATATCTGGATGTGAGTTCCTGACTGGAATCTAATCGAGGAGTTCAGGGTGATTTTTCATACAGAATAACAGACATCTGGGTGTGCGTTACAGACTGGAATCTCATCGAAGGGTTCGGGGGGGGGCTTATTTATCGAATAACAGATACCCAGGAGTTATTTACAGACAGAATCTAATCTAGGGGATCGGATGGCTTTTTGTAGAATAACAGATACCTTGGAGTGAAGTGCAGACTGGAATTTAATCGAGGGATTCAGGCTGGTTTAAATAGAGAGTAACAGATACCCGGGAGTGAGTTAAAGACTGGAATCTAATCGAGGGGTTCAGGGTGGTTTATATATAGAATAACAGATACCGGAGAGTGAGTTACAGACTGGAATTTAATCGAGGGATTCAGGCTGGTTTAAATAGAGAGTAACAGATACCCGGGAGTGAGTTACAGACTGGAATCTAATCGAGGGGTTCAGGGTGGTTTATATATAGAATAACAGATACCCGGGAGTGAGTTACAGACTGGAATCTAATCGAGGTGCTCGGGTAGTTTATATGTAGAATAACAGATACCTGGGAGTGAGTTACAGACTGGAATCTAATCGAGGGGTTCAGGGTGGTTTATATCTAGAATAACGGATACCCGGAGTGAGTGACAGACTGGAATCTAATCGAGGGGTTCAGGGTGGTTTATATAGAGAATAAAAGATACCTGGGAGTGAGTTAGAGGCTGGAATCTAATCGCGAGTTCAGGGGGGTTTATATATAGAATAACAGATACCCGGGAGTGAGTTAGAGGCTGAAATCTAATCGAGGGGTTCAGGGTGGTTTATAAAGAGAATAAAAGATACCCGGGAGTGAGTTAGAGGCTGGAATCTAATCGAGGGTTCAGGGGGGTTTATATATAGAATAACAGATACCCGGGAGTGAGTTAGAGGCTGGAATCGAATCGAGGGGTTCAGGGTGGTTTATATAGAGAATAAAAGATACCCGGGAGTGAGCTAGAGGCTGGAATCTAATCGAGGGTTCAGGGGGGTTTACATATAGAATAACCGATACCCGGAGTGAGTTACAGACTGGAATCTAATCGAGGGGTTCAGGGTGGTTTATATAGAGAATAAAAGATACCCGGGAGTGAGTTCGAGGCTGGAATCTAATCGAGGGGTTCAGGGGGGTTTATATATAGAATAACAGATACCCGGGAGTGAGTTACAGACTGGAATCTAATCGAGGGGTTCAGGGGGGTTTATATATAGAATAACAGATACCCGGAGTGAGTTACAGACTGGAATCTAATCGAGGGGTTCAGGGTGGTTTATATAGAGAATAAAAGATACCCGGGGGTGAGCTAGAGGCTGGAATCTAATCGAGGGTTCAGGAGGGTTTATCTATAGAATAACAGATACCCGGGAGTGAGTTAGAGGCTGGAATCTAATCGAGGGTTCAGGGGGGTTTACATATAGAATAACCGATACCCGGAGTGAGTTACAGACTGGAATCTAATCGAGGGGTTCAGGGTGGTTTATATAGAGAATAAAAGATACCGGGAGTGAGTTCGAGGCTGGAATCTAATCGAGGGTTCAGGGTGGTTTATATATAGAATAACAGATACCCGGGAGTGAGTTACAGACTGGAATCTAATCGAGGGATTCAGGGTGGTTTTTCCACAGAATAACAGACATCTGGGTGTGAGTTACAGACTGGAATCGAATCGAGGGGTTCAGGGTGGTTTATATATGGAATAACAGGTACCCGGAGTGAGTTACAGACTGGAATCTAATCGATGGGTTCAGGGTGGTTTATATATGGAATAACAGATACCCGGGAGTGAGTTACAGACTGGAATCTAATCGATGGGTTCAGGGTGGTTTATATATAGAATAACAGATACCCGGGAGTGAGTTACAGACTGGAATCTAATCGATGGGTTCAGGGTGGTTTATATATGGAATAACAGATACCCGGGAGTGAGTTACAGACTGGCATCTAATCGAGGGGTTCAGGGTGGTTTATATGCAGAATAACAGATACCCGGGAGTGAGTTACAGACTGGAATCTAATCGAGGGGTTCAGGGTGATTTATGTATAGAATAACAGATACCTGGGAGTGAGTTGAAGACTAGAATCTAATCGAGGGATCTGGGTGGTTTATATTAGAATAACAGATACCCGGGAGTGAGTTACAGATTGGAATCTAATCGAGAGGTTGGGTACTTTATATATAGAATAACAGATGCCCGGGAGTGAGTTACAGACTGGAATCTAATCGAGGGGTTCAGGGTGGTTTATATTTAGAATAACAGATACCCGGGAGTGAGTTACAGACTGAATCTAATTGAGGCGTTCAGGGTGGTTTATATATCGAATAACAGATACCTGGAGTGAGTGACAGACTGGAATCTAATCGAGGGGTTTACAGGGGGTTTATATATCGAATAACAGATACCTGGAGTGAGTGACAGACTGGAATCTAATCGAGGGTTCAGGGGTTTATATATCGAATAACAGATACCTGGAGTGAGTGACAGACTGGAGTCTAATCGAGGGGTTCAGGGTGTATTATATGTAGAATAACAGATAGGCGGGAGTGAGTTACAGACTGGAATCTAATCGAGGGGTTCAGGGTGTATTATATGTAGAATAACAGATAGGCGGGAGTGAGATATTGGGTGGGATCTATTTGTGGGTTACAGTGTGGTTATATGCAGAAAAACGATATCTGGATGTGAGTTCCTGACTGGAATCTAATCGAGGAGTTCAGGTGATTTTTCATACAGAATAACAGACATCTGGGTGTGCGTTACAGACTGGAATCTCATCGAAGGGTTCGGGGGGGCTTGTTTATCGAATAACAGATACCAGGAGTTATTTACAGACAGAATCTAATCTAGGGGATCGGATGGCTTTTTGTCGAATAACAGATACCTTGGAGTGAAGTACAGACTGGAATTTAATCGAGGGATTCAGGCTGGTTTAAATAGAGAGTAACAGATACCCGGGAGTGAGTTACAGACTGGAATCTAATCGAGGGGTTTGGGGTGGTTTATATATAGAATAACAGATACCCGGGAGTGAGTTACAGACTGGAATCTAATCGAGGGGGTTTGGGGTGGTTTATATATAGAATAACAGATACCCGGAGTGAGTTACGGAGTGAGTTACAGACTGGAATCAAATCGAGGGGTTTGGGGTGGTTTATATATAGAATAACAGATACCCGGGAGTGAGTTACAGACTGGAATCTAATCGAGGGGTTCAGGGTAGTTTATATATAGAATAACAGATACCCGGGAATGAGTTGCAGACTGGAATCTAATCGAGGTGCTCGGGTAGTTTATATGTAGAATAACAGATACCCGGGAGTGAGTTAGAGGCTGGAATCTAATCGAGGGGTCAGGGTGGTTTCTCTTTAGAAGAACAGATACCTGGGAGTGAGTTACAGACTGGAATCTAATCGAGGGGTTCAGGGTGATTTATGTATAGGAATAACAGATACCTGGGAGTGAGTTTGAAGACTCGAATCTAATCGAGGGATCTGGGTGGTTTATATTTAGAATAACAGATACCCGGGAGTGAGTTACAGACTGGAATCTAATTGAGGGGTTCATTGTGGTTTATATATAGAATAACAGATACCCGGGAGTGAGTTACAGACTGGAATCTAATTGAGGGGTTCATTGTGGTTTATAGATAGAATAACAGATACCCGGGAGTGAGTTACAGACTGGAATCTAATGAGGAGTTCAGGGTGGTTGAGATATCAAATAACAGATACCCGGGAGTGAGTTATCGAATGGAATCTAATCAAGGGGTTCAGGGTGTTTTATATACAGAATAACAGATACCGGGAGTGAGTTACAGACAGGAATCTAATTGAGGGGTTCAGGGTAGTTGATATACAGAATAACAGATACCCGGGAGTGAGTTACAAACTGGAATCTGATCGAGGGGTTCAGTGTGGTTTCTTTATCGCATAACAGATACCCAGGAGTGAGTTACAGTCTGGAATCTAATCAAGGCGTTCAGGTGATTTATATATAGAGTAACAGATCCCCGGGAGTGAGTTGCAGACTGGAATCTAATCGAGGGGTTCAGGGTGGTTTCTATATCGAATGACAGATACCCGGGAGTGAGTTACAGACTGGAATCTAATCAAGGGGTTCAGGGTGGTTTATATATAGAATGACAGATACCCGGGAGTGAGTTACAGACTGGAATCTAATCGAGGGGTTCAGGGTGGTTTCTATATCGAATGACAGATACCCGGGAGTGCGTTACAGACTGGAATCTAATCAAGGGGTTCAGGGTGGTTTATATATAGAATGACAGATACCCTGGAGTGAGTTACAGACTGGAATCGAATCGAGGGTTTCATTGTGGTTTATAGATGGAATAACAGATACCTGGGAGTGAGTGACAGACTGGAGTCTAATCGAGGGGTTCAGGGTGTATTATATGTAGAATAACAGATAGGCGGGAGTGAGTTATTGGGTGGGATCTATTTGTGGGTTACAGTGTGGTTATATGCAGAAAAACGATATCTGGATGTGAGTTCCTGACTGGAATCTAATCGAGGGTTTCAGGGTGGTTTATATATAGAATAACAGATACCTGGGAGTGAGTTACAGACTGGAGTTCAGGGTGGTTTATATTTAGAATAACAGATACCCGGGAGTGAGTTACAGACTGGAATCTATCGAGGGGTTCAGGTTGGTTGAGATATCAAATAACAGATACCCGGGAGTGAGTTATCGAATGGAATCTAATCAAGGGGTTCAGGGTGGTTTATATACAGAATACCAGATACCCTGGAGTGAGTTACAGACTGGAATCTAATCGAGGTGTTCAGGGTGGTTTATATACAGAATAACAGATACCCGGGAGTGAGTTGCAGACAGGAATCTAATTGAGGGGTTCAGGGTAGTTGATATATCAAATAACAGATACCCGGGAGTGAGTTACAAACTGGAATCTAATCGAGGGGTTCAGTGTGGTTTCTATATCGAATAACAGATACCCAGGAGTGAGTTACAGTCTGGAATCTAATCAAGGCGTTCAGGGAGGTTTATATATAGAATAACAGATCCCCGGGAGTGAGTTACAGTCTGGAATCTAATCAAGGCGTTCAGGGTGGTTTATATATAGAATAACAGATCCCCGGGAGTGAGTTACAGACTGGAATCTAATCGAGGGGTTCAGGGTGGTTTATATATAGAATAACAGATACCCGGGAGTGAGTTACAGACTGAATCGAATCGAGGGGTTCAGGGTGGTTTATATATCGAATGACAGATACGCGAGAGTGAGGTACAGACTGGAATCTAATTGAGGGGTTCAAGGGTCAATTTATATATTGAATAACAGATACCCGGAGTGAGTTGCCAGACCGGAATCTAATCTAGGGGTTCGGGTAGTGTATATATAGATTAACAGATACGCGAGAGTGAGGTACAGACTGGAATCTAATCGAGGGCTTCAGGGTGATTTATATACAGAATAACAGATACCCGGGAGACAGTTACAGACTGAATCTAATTGAGGGGTTTTGGTGGTTTATAGATAGAATAACATATAGCCGGAAGTGAGTTACAGTCTGGAATCTAATCGAGGAGTTCAGGGTGGTTTTTCACAGAATAATAGACATCTGGGTGTGCCGTTACAGACTGGAATCTAATCGAGGGGTTCAGGGTGGTTTATATATGGAATAACAGATACCCGGGAGTGAGTACAGACTGGAATCTAATCGAGGGCTTCAGGGTGGTTGATATATCGAATAACAGATACCCGGTAGTGAGTTACAGTCTGGAATCTAATCGAGGTGTTCAGGGTGGTTTATATATAGAATAACAGATACCCGGGAGTGAGTTACAGACTGGAATCTAATCGAGGGGTTCAGGGTGGTTTATATACAGAATAACAGATACCCGGGAGTGAGTTACAGTCTGGAATCTAATCGAGGTGTTCAGGGTGATTTATATATAGAATAACAGATACCCGGGAGTGAGTTACAGACTGAATCTAATCGAGGGGTTCAGGGTGGTTTATATACAGAATAACAGATACCCGGGAGTGAGTTACAGACTGGAATCTAATTGTGAGGTTCAGGGTGGTTTGTATATCGAATAACAGATACCCGGGAATGAGTTACAGACTGGTGTCTAATAGAGGGGTTCGGGGTAGTTATATATAGAATAACAGATACCTGGAAGTGAGTTACAGACTGGAATCTTTTCGAGGGATTCGGAGGGTGTAGATATAGAATAACAGATACCGGGAGTGAGTTGAAGGCTTGAATCTAATTGAAAGGTTTGGGGGGATTTAAATATACAATAACAGATACCCGGGAGTGAGTTACAGACTGGAATCTAATTGAGGGTTCAGGGGGGTTTATATAATAGAATAACAGATACCCGGGAGTGAGTTAGAGGCTGGAATCTAATTGAGGGTTCAGGGTGGTTTGTATATAGAGTAACTGATATCCGGGAGTGAGTTACAGACTGGAATCTAATCGAGGGGTTCAGGATGGAGAGAGAGAGACAGAGCGAGGGAGTGGAGAGAGAGAGACAGAGTGAGGGGCGTGAAACAGGGAGGGTGGGACACAGCGACGGGAGACAGAGCGGGATGGGCGGGAGACGGGGACAGAGCGGAGAGGCGGGTGACAGGTTGAGAGAGAGAGTACGAGAGATGGCAAGTGAAGGACAGCGAGAGAGAGTGTGAGGGTGGGAGACAGACAGATAGAGTGAGTAAGGATGGGAGGCACCGAGAGAGGAAGAGAGGGCCAGAGGCAGAGAGAGAGAGAGAGGGCGGGAGGCGGAGAGAGAAACAAGAGGACGGGAGACGGCAAGTGAGAGAGAGAGGGCAGGAGACTGAGACAGACACAGAGAGTGAGGGTAGGAGACTGAGACAGACAGAGAGAGAGGATGGGAGAGAGGGTTGCAGTAGAGACGGAGATGGGTAGAAGGCGGGAGCCTGAGAGAGGGAGGGGGCGGGAGATGGGGGGAGAGAGAGGGAGGGGGCGGGAGATGGGGGGAGAGAGAGAACAGTGGAGGTAGAGAGGGTGGGAAATGGGGAGAGAGTCGGGGTGGGGTGCAGGTTAGAGGGAGGGGATCAAGGGAGATGATCGGGGAAGGGAGTGTGATGGAAGGGTAGGGGGAGGAGAGTGGAAGAGTGAGAGGGAGCAGTGAATGGGATAGAGTCATAGAGAGATACAGCACTGAAACAGGCCCATCGGCCCACAGAGCCTGTGCTGACCAATGACCACCCACTAATACAAATCCGACATTAATCCTATATTCCCCTACCACATCCCCACACTAGGGGCAATTTACAATGGCTAATTTGCCTATCAACCTGCAAGTCTTTGGCAGTGGGAGGAAACCGGAGCACCCGGCAGAAACCCACGCGGTCACAGGGAGAACTTGCAAACTCCGTACAGGCAGTACCCAGAACTGAACCCGGGTCGCTGGAGCTGTGAGGCTGCGGTGCTAACCACTGCGCCACTGTGCCGCCCATTTTGGGCGATATTTGATGTGATATTGGATCGTGAGAGGAGGCGATATTTGGGTCAATATTTTGGGCGACATTTCGAGCGATATTCGGGGTGATGTTTTGGGGTGAATACGATGACCTCTCGGGGCAGATTTCCAAATCGGATTCCTAATGGCTTGTCTCTTCTTTTTCTCTTGAATCCCACTCTCTCCTTTCTCTCCCCCCTTTCCCCCTCTCCCTCCCCCTCTCCCTGCAGGTGCTGTTCCTCAGAGCGCCCCTCCTATCCCCACTGGCTCCGCCATCTTTCACTTCCCATCTCCTGACCCTCTGTCGCCGCGCTGCTGCGGCCCTCTTGATGCTGCAGCTGCTGGCCGCCGAGGCCGAGGTTCGGTTTCGGATGGTAGCGAGGGACACCCGTCCCCTCAGAGCAGGAGGAGGCCAGCAGCGAGGCACGGTGGGGGTCTGAGGGGAGCGGGGGTGCCTTCCCCTGCTACGGCCGCCCCCCCCGACTCCACCAGGAGCCCCACAGCCCCTTCTCGCCGCTGCTGCCACCCTCCCTTGCCCCGTCGCCCTCCTTTCCCCTGACCCCCACCCTGTTCACCTGCACTCCTTCCCCCGGCTTGAGCCCTGGGCCAGGGGGCGGGGGCACCAGCGCTTCACATTCAACCCCGAGGAGATGAGCCTCTACCTCCAGGCCCACGCGCGCTCCATCTACAATTACCACCTGAGCCCCCGCTCTTTCCCCCACTGCCCTGGGCTCCTGGCGGCGGCTGTGCCCATGAGGCCCCCTGTGGCCAAAGAGCCCGCTCCCAGCATTCGGCTCCAGGCGCCGCCCTTGGGCCGCAGGTCCAGAGCAGAGGCCCAGGGGGCTCTGTTTGCCAGGCCTGCCGCTGCCTCCCTTGGCCGACCAGCCAGTGGTAGTGGAGGGGGGCGTGGGTGGCGGGGAGGCCCTGCGGGACGGAGGGCGGGCAGAGGAGACCATCTGCATGCCTCTGAAGCTGCGTTTGAAGAGGCGGTGGGAAGAAGACAGCAGCGCTGACAAGGCTGTATCCTTGGGCCTGGGGCCTGGCCTTCCCCCGAAAGTGCCCCCTGCCTCCCTGGCTGTCGGAGTAGCCCCCGGGGCTGAAGGTGGAGAGCAGAGACCGAACTCGACCCAGACTGGGGATGCAACGGACTGAGGAGAGGAGCTGGTCGACAGTGTGATGCTTATGTCTGTGAATAGCTATATATATATATATATACTATATATATATATATATATATATATATACAAATATTAATGTGAGGCTTTGCAGCTAGATGGGGTCTTGATGATGCATATTTGCTACGGACAACATCCTCGCACTGTCCCTACATCCCCCTATGCCCTCCCCTCCTCTGACCCTCCCCTCCGCTTCCCCCCGCACACCCTCCCAGACCCTCCCCTCCCCTCCTCTTCCCTCCCCTCCCCTCCTCTTCCCTCCCCTCCCCTCCTCTTCCCTCCCCTCCCCTCCTCTTCCCTCCCCTCCCCTCCTCTTCCCTCCCCTCCCTCCTCCTTCCCTCCCCTCCCCTCCTCATCCCTCTCCTCCCCTCCTCTTCCCTCCCCTCCCCTCCTCTTCCCTCCCCTCCCCTTCCCTCCCCTCCCCTCCTCTTCCTCCCCTCCTCTTCCCTCCCCTCCTCTTCCCTCCCCTCCTCTTCCCTCCCCTCCTCTTCCCTCCCCTCCTCTTCCCTCCCTCCTCTTCCCTCCCCTCCTCTTCCCTCCCCTCCTCTTCCCTCCCCTCCTCTTCCCTCCCCTCCTCTTCCCTCCCTTCCTCTTCCCTCCCTCCTCTTCCCTCCCCTCCTCTTCCCTCCCCTCCTCTTCCCTCCCCTCCTCTTCCCCTCCCCTCCTCTTCCCTCCCCTCCTCTTCCCTCCCCTCCTCTTCCCTCCCCTCCTCTTCCCTCCCCTCCTCTTCCCTCCCTCCTCTTCCCTCCCCTCCTCTTCCCT